>NW_025213946.1:21194-28999 GCF_004010195.1 Chiloscyllium plagiosum | reverse complement strand
GTGCAGCAAATCGAATTGGTTGAAGACTGGCATCTGAGATTCTGTGGGCATCATGATGAGGGTGAGATGGATTATCGACTCAACACTTCTGGAAGAGGATGGTGCAGATACTACATCCTTGTCTTTTACACTGATGTACAGAGCTGGGGATATTTGTGGAGCCCTCTCCTCCTGTAAGTTGTTTATTAATCCATCGACATTGATGACTGGATGTGGCTTGACTGCAGAGTTTTGATCTTATCTGTTTGTCTTGGAATCATTTCCCCTTCTCCACCAGATGGTAGTTCTGCTGTTTGTAATGTAACCAGTCAAGTGCGGTAGCTTTAATGGATTGTCATCAGGTTTAGGTACACATGGTTCTGACTCTGGCATGTTCACCCAAACTCGGCATTGAACCATCACTTGGCTTGATGATAATGGTGGAGTGATGGATTATCCTGGGGTAAAAGCTATGGATTACGATTGAATGCAATTCTGCTGCGGATGCTGCTGTGATCTACAGCATCACTGATAACCCAGTGTGAGATGCAATATCTGCAAATCAATTCTACTGACTTTCCTTCAGTTCACACCGAGACCTATTCACCCATCAGCCCTGTACTCAGTGACCTAACCTGGTTTCTGACGTGCGAACACATCCAGTTTCATAGTCCCATTCTGCTGAGGGTCTCGCCCCTGATGTCACGCCTCCAATTTGTTACATTACTCAGGTATTTTAAATTATTAATCTGGATCATTGTCTTTCCCGTAATACCATCTGCTGTGTTTGACGCTGTGTTTTACCTCTGTTTTTCTCTCTGACCATGATTAAGACCTCAGTCGTGTCAGCGATGCCAGCCTTATGTCGTTTCAGAGCCAATGAACTTGTGCACTTTGCGTTTTTCATCCCTTCCCAATGTACAACATTCTGTGCTGGACAGGGCTGTTTGAGCAGATTCGACACACGTCTTTGGAAAATGTTCAAAAACAGAAATTGCTGAAGAAACTAAGCAGGTCTCGCTGCATCTTGTGGAGTGAAAGCTGAGTTCATCTTTCTGGTCCAGTGACCCTTCGACAAAGCTCGAAGTTTCTACAGCAATTTATGCATTTTCATTTCCAGTATCCGTAGTTATTTGTTTAATTGAAAATTTGTGCTGTGCCTATTTATTTCTGGAGAAACGCAGCAGGTCTGCCAGCATCTGCAGAGACAGAGAGATAGAGCTAGCATTTCAAATCCAGTGTGACACTTCTTCAGAACTGAAAATGATTGGAAACTGGACATTTAATCACTTGCCAGAGGTGAGGGGTAGGTGACAGGGAAAAGAGGATGCGACAACAGATAACCAGGCTTTTAGCAGTGGTGAACGAGAAGATGATGCAAAATGAATTTAAATTAAGATGTGAATAGGGAAAAGGGGTTCTCTCTATTGAGTGCAAGATAAAGAAGACACAACCACATAAGGTCATACGGAGGCCAGGAGGGAGAATGTTGAACATGTGGAATTATATAGATCTGGCCAGGGATACATTTTCACTGTAGAGATCATCCCCGCCATCAGACAAAGGAATTCAGGTGCTTGACGGCTTATTGGCACTAGCAAGATTTTCATGCTGCCTTATTATTGTAAAACATAAAGAAGAAAACAACTAACAGTATGAAGTTTGGGCTGAGTGCTGTTTACCTGTCACTTTTAATATTGTTTCGAATTTGCAGTGCTGATCTTTAAATGTTTGTTCTTGAAGTTAGTATCAGATGGAGTGTAAGAGGGTGAGGGGTGACATTATAGAAATTTATAAAATCAGGGGAGGCATGGACAGGGTGAAAAGCCAAGGTCTTTTCCACAGGAAAGGAAAATTAAATCATAGATTTATGGTGGAAGAGGAAAAATTTAAATGGGAGGAAGAGAGAACTTTTTAATACACAGAGGGGGATGCGTTTATGGAATGAGCTGCCAGAGGAAGCCTGGCAGATACAAGTACAGCTCCAACATTTGAAAGATAGTTGGACAAACATATGAATATGAACCGTTTAGCGGCATATGTGCCAAATGCAAGCAGATGGGAATAGTTTAGTATGGAAAACGTGGCCTGCATGGACAAGTTGGACCAAAGATTGTGTTTGTATGCGATATGACTGTATGAATATAGAATGCGAAGAAAAGAGAAGAAAAGATGTGATGTAAGCAAATTGGCAAGAAATATAAAAACAAGCAGCACGAGATTTTACATGCATGTAAGAGGAGTTCAAGAGGTGTGTGTGATCTTTGGGAGAAAGAAAGTCAGGTAGGTTTATTAAGGACATTTGGTGGGTGTGACTGGAGAACTGGATACAGGGAACAGACAGATGAAGGTGCTGTAAATATTTCAATGGTATAAACAAAATGGTAATAGCAGGGAAGATCTTGAACTCTCTCTAACAGAAGGAATAAAGCATTTCTCAAACAGATAGGACCAAGGGTAAACAGGTCATCAACAATTTAGAACTGGTTTTAAAAGAAGTGGTCACAGAGTGGTTCCGTGGCACTGTGTGAAATACTCCATAATTCTGGATTAAAGAAGTGATCCAGTGAAACTTGAGACCCTCCAATGTGGCGCCTGTCTTCAAGAAACGAGCGAGAATGAAAGCAGGACCCACTTAGCCTCACCATTATTGCTGGGAATCTGTGAAAGTCTGTTATTAAGGAAGGGACTGCAGAGCATTTAGAAAAGCTTCACACATAGTCAGCATGGTCTTGTTAAAGGCGAACTACATTTTGCCTGCAAAATCATGCAAAGTTTTTCTGGAAATCCATGAGAATGTAACTAGTGGCCTTTATAAAGGGGGACTGGTAGACACGAGGCTTTCCAGAGATTTTCCACAAGATATCACTAAATAAATGTTCTTACGCAAGACAGAAGCTCATAGTCTGATGGATAATGCATGAGTATGGGATGACACTTGGTAAACACTTAGAAATCGGAGAGTCAGGACTCATCGATCTTTATGAAAAAAAAATGTATCTACTGGAGTACCACAAGTATCAGTCCGATGGCAAGAGCTGTTTACAAGAGCTGCACCCAGCTCCTGGCGGCGGGAGCTGAGTGCAATATACATTCGAGTTTGAGGACGACACTGACAACCATAAGGCAGCTGTTATTAAATGGAGAGAAAGGAGCAGTGCAACGGAGTAGTGTGTTTCTGTGTCTGAAACATAACGTCACCATGTTGATGCAGAAATGTTGGTTCATTAGACTGGTTCCTGGGATGAAAGGAATGAATTATTGAAGACATCAAAAATGCTGAGGCAATTATTCATTGTGGTTTAAATGAATGAGGGTGTCATTTCTAAAACGGACAAGATACAGAGGGGGCTTGACAAGGTCGGCATTGAGAATATGATTTCACACCAGGACAGAGTCTCGAACTCAGAGATATAGATACAGAGTAAGGAATATCGATTTCAAATTGAGATTTAAAGAAATGTCTTCTTTCCCTGTAACATGACCTACATCAGGAGCAGAAGTTACAGAGAGGAGAAGCCTGCAAAGAGGGATTGGGGGAGAGGCGTCACTTCCTGACACAGCCTGGATTTTCTAATACATTTCCCAAACTACACCAAATCATTAGAGTGGCCTCAATCTGCTCCTTCACAGCAGGACCAAAGGGCTGAATGGAACATCAGAACATAGGGCTGACGGACACGACTGGGCCATTCGGCACTTTGACACTATTCCACCAGTCAATAAGGTCATGGCTCATCTCATCATGTTCCCAGCTGCACTTTTCTCTGATATCACAATGATCCCTGATTCACCTGTCTCTGGAAAATCAGACAAAGTCAGCCTCGATATAATATGAATATTCAGCCCTCCCAATCTTCTGGGTGAGAGAATTCCTACTTGAATGAATTCCCACCTTGTGAATTTCTCCTTTCTGCGGTCCTGACTGAGGTTGAAGGGTGTCACTGTTTCCATTTCTAATCCCACTCCTCCACTGCTCACAACAAATTTTAGATGTAAACAGGTCTAAAACTGGGTCAGATTCAGTTATCAGAACAAGCCAGTTGGATTTCTTCATTCAGCTACAAGTAATTAACATAACTAACTGAGGAGTATGATGGATATGTGGCTAACACTGCGGCCGCACATCACCCAAGGAGCTGGGTTCAATTCCAACCTCAGGTGAGTTTGAACATTCCCCACGTATCTGTGTGAGTTCCCTCTCAATGGTCCAGTTTCCTCCCAGAGTACAAAGATGTGCAGCTTAGAGTGGATTGGCCATGCTCGATTGCTCATTGTTGAGAGAATGTTCCCTTCATAGTAACCTCTGTCAGTGTGGGGGAATTGAACCTGCGCTGCTGGCCTCCCTCTGCATCACAAACCAGCCGTCCGGCCAATTGAGTGGGAGACAGTGTAACTGTTACAGACAGAAACAGGCACAGGGAAAGGGTAAGAGAAACTTTCATAACAAAGAAAATGGTACAGTTCAGATAATGGTCCAGATAACAGCTGAGGATAAAAGGTTCTCTGCTCAAAATTGTATTTCATAACGGGACAAGTGTTTCGAAGCAGTGCTTGGCTGAATACAACAAAGTGAGACAAAGTGAACTAGCCAGAATTACTAATTGTGATTGGATATAAAATAAGTGTATTTTTATGCAGGAACCCAGGGGGTTGAATGACTGCAAGTGGAGGAAAGTTATTGATGCTTGTCCCGTATTGCTGGACATTTCATCAGATTGCAGATACTGCACTGAGCTGGGTGGTAAGCTCAGACCATGCTCAGGCCTCCTCTTGGAAAAGAATGGACCCCACTGTTCTAGCCCATTCACTAGGACCTCTCTACCCCTGTTGAAAAACCGTGGTGTTAGTTCCCCTAACCTGCGATACTCGGGGTCAACTGTGCAGGGTGGCTCCAAACTGAGGAATTACAACAGTGTGCCCATTGGTCTTTGAAAGATGTTATCAGTGTCAGTGATCATAGAATAGCCGGCGACATCAGTGCGATGGTGAGTCCCTCTAGCCATGTTGGGTTGGAGAATCGGGGTGGCATTGAATGCGAGGGACACTATGAGATTGAGTGGGTAGTTCATGAGGTGAGTTCGATAAGATAGCACCATGAAACGAGTTCAGTCTCGTACAGACAATCCCTCTGTCACACTCAATATAAATGTCACTGAGACAAACTATTGTTAGATTCAGCCCAATGAGTCGAAGACTCTGCTGAACCCACACCCAGTTATCAAGTTGCAGAACAATATTTCATCTAAAACTCTCCCTCATCTTTATTGATGCCAATATCCCCTTCACCTATCATTCCTAGGAATACTGGTTCATGTTGCAGGATGCTGTAGAAATGTCTTCATTTCAGCATTCTGAAACCTGTGATCTTACATGAAATTGTCGCTCAATCTCTCTTTCGCTTTTTTCCCCAAAGTCCTTTTGATTGTTGGTAGTTAAACTAATTTCCCCGCCATCTCTCTCTGGCTGGAACTAGGGAATACGGACTAGGCAATTTCACTCAGAAACCGTTAAGATTTATTTTTATTATTTCACTGATAGTCTTTGCAAAAGAAACTTAACATTATTACCCAGTCAGAACTCAGTGTGACTTCAGACCGACAAAAACATTGTTGGCTACATTTTGTCTTGACGAATGGCCGTGTAGTCACAGACAATTAGTGATGGACAACAAATGCTGCCCTTGTCCGTGATGCTGACATTCGGAGAAACAACAGCATGAAAGGTAAACTAAACCAAGAAACGGTGAGTGCTAGAGATCTAAAATAAAATTCTCCAGCGTCTGAAAGTGTTGGAGAATCTCGCAGGTATGGCAGCCTCTGTCAGGAGAAATGCAGATAACGGTTTGAGTCCAGTGACCCTGCCTCACAACTGAAATCAAACTGGGAAATGATATTATTTATCTTGGTATCATGGATGGTTGGGTTGGAGAGAGAGGTGGGGGCCAGGTTTAAATTGAATGGATGAAGAAATGGCGAGAAAAAGAGAGAAAATGAAATGAAAAGTGAGCAAAGGGATTGCTGATGATAAACTGAAAGGAAAACAGAATGGCAAGTTATTCTAACATTTCCCCGTTTTCCCATATTCTTGAATATCGCGTCCATTTAGATTTGTCCCTGTTTAAAGTGAGTTCGGTTCCCTGTACCTCTTTTGTCTGAGTGTGATGATCAAATCCATTAGCAATGCTGGTGCTGCCCTTATAGTTGCTGAGATATAGAGGAAGGTAATGTTACATTGTCAACTGCTTCTTTGGAGAGAGGAACTCTTACTATGGGACTGTGCAGAGATGCAACGGCTTTCTCAGCCATGAAGAGAAACTCAGGAGTGGAAATAATTTTCAACACTGAGCGCGTGCACGTTCCGTGTGGGGAATTGATTTGTTCCTGTCATTGGAAAATCAGTGGAGTTCCTGTGGATGCTCACCTCGGGTTTGTATTGTCAACTGCTGGGTCTGGTGACCCCACTCTATACACTGCATTTACAGAGTGTCTGGGTCCATGGTAAACAAATGGAGATGAGGCTCCACAGAAGGGAAGCTCTATAAACAGGGAGGTGCAGGACAGTGCATTATCGATCCTGTGATTTCCCGGGATATTTGTCTAAGCTGGACCTGGTGTCAGGTATGAAGCCAGTTTGTTTCAAAATTGAGGTGCTCACTGAGCTGTGTCCCCTCCTTCAGTATATTGTGTAGCCTCACACCAGTGACAGGACTGTGCTGATGCTCACCATGAATTAAACTGGATTAATTCTGGAACTTTCCACTCAGGAGTAACATATCCATCATCACTGGAGTGCAGTTCTCCGATGTATTCACTGGCTGCTAGAACCCATCTGTCCGCTGAGAGAAATATATTCTGTTCATCTCCCTGAGGAAGGTAGAGAAAGAAACTTCCAGAAATACAAGGGAACAGAGTGACTGGTGAAAATGGGAAACAGCAGGAAATTAGAATTAATAAAAGGTACGTCTTTCAAAACCTCATTGAATTTAAGGTTGGTATACTGCTGCATCTGATGAACTACATCCCAGAGTATTGAGGAGTGACAGTAGAGCTAGTGAAAGAATTACTGATTATTCTTCAAAGCTGGTTAGATTCAGGAAAGGATCCACCCGACTGGAAAGCAGCGATTGTAAACCTAAATGTTTAAAACAGGACGGAGAGAGCAAACAGCAAACTAAACAGTGGTTAGCTTGATGTAAGCTGTGAAAAAAACATAGTAACCTTTTGTAAGGAAGGTGACAACGAGACGCTTGGAAAATAATGACATGATTCAGTAGAGTCAATCTCGACTCAGGAAGGGGAAATGATCTTGATCATTGAGAAACCTGCTGGATATTGTGGAGGTTGTCCGTTGTGACATCGACAATTGAGAACCAGTGGAAATTAAGTATTTGCATTTTCAGCAGACGTTTGTCATGGTTGAATACAAGTGAGTAGAGAATGTTAGAGTCCATGGGTAGGTAGGGGTGGAATACACCAAATGTATTAAAAGTTGGATAATCCAAAGAATGAAGAGAGTAGTATAATTTTCAGCAGACGTTTGTCATGGTTGAATACAAGTGAGTAGAGAATGTTAGAGTCCATGGGTAGGTAGGGGTGGAATACACCAATGTATTAAAAGTTGGATAATCCAAAGAATGAAGAGAGTAGTATAATTATCTGGAGTTAAGGATTTGGGTATCAGAATGATCAGTGTTTGGGCAGTAGCTCTTCGCAAGATCTAAAATATTTCGGATATGAACACCAAAAATCATCATTCACATTTATGTTAATTGAATAGTGAAAGGTTGGGAAGTGCTGTTGTTGAAACAGACCTGGATGTGCTTG
>NW_025213946.1:0-15362 GCF_004010195.1 Chiloscyllium plagiosum | reverse complement strand
ATCAGACTGTCTCTCTCCCTCAGGTACACTGTCCCCCAGTTACTGAATATCAGGCTGTCTGTTTCCCTTAGGTACACTGTCCACAGTTACTGAATATCAGGCTGTCTCTGTCCCTCAGGTAAACTGTCCCCATTTACTGAATATCAGGCTGTCTCTCTCCCAGGTGCATTGTCCCCAGTTACTGAATATCCGGCTGTCTCTCTCCCTCTGTTACACTGTCCCCAGTTACTGAATATCAGACTGTCTCTCTCCCTCAGGTACACTGTCCCCCAGTTACTGAATGTCAGGTTGTCTGTTTCCCTTAGGTACACTGTCCACAGTTACTGAATATCAGGCTGTCTCTCTCCCTCAGGTACACTGTCCCCCAGTTACTGAATATCAGGCTGTCTGTTTCCCTTAGGTAAACTGTCCCCATTTACTGAATATCAGGCTGTCTCTCTCCCAGGTGCATTTTCCCCAGTTGCTGAATATCAGGTTTTCTCCCTCCCTCAGGGACACTGTCCCCCGTTACTGAATATCAGGCTGCCCCTCTCTATCAGGTACACTGACCCCAGTTACTGAATATCAGGCTGTCACTCTCCCTCAGGAACATTGTCCCCTAGTTACTGAATATGACGCTGTCTCTTTCCCTAAAGTACACTGTCCCCAGTTACTGAATATCAGGTTGTCTCTCTCCCTCAAGGACACTGTCCCCCATTTCTGAATATAAGGTTTTCCCTCTCCCAGGTTCACTGTCCCCAGATACTGAATATCAGGTTGTCCCTCTGCCTAAGTTACAGCCTCGCCAGTTACTGAATACCAGACTGTCTCTCTCCCTCAGGTACACTGTCCCCACTTACTGAATATCAGGCTGTCCCTCTCCCTCTGGTACACTGTCCCCAGTTACTGAATATCAGGCTGTCCCTCTCCCTCCGGAACACTGTCCGGAGTTACTGAATATCAGGCTGTCCCTCTCCGTCAGGTACACTGTCTCCAGTTACTGAATATCAGGCTATCCCTCTCCCTCAGGTATACTGTCCCCAGTTTCTGAATATCATGCTATCCCTCTCCCTCAGCTACACTGTCCCCAGTTACTGAATATCAGGCTGTCCCTCTGTCTCTGGTACACTGTTCCCAGTTACTGAATAACCGGCTGTCTCTCTCCCTCAGGTACACTGTCCCCAGTTACTGAATATCAGGCTGTCTCTCTCCCTCAGGACACTGTCCCTAGTTACTGAATATCAGACTGTCCCTCTCCCTCAGCTACACCGTCCCCAGTTACTGTATATCAGGCTGTCCCTCTCCCTCAGGTTCACTGTTCCCAGTTACTGAATATCAGGCTGTCTCTTTCCCTCTGGTACACTGTCCTCAGTTACTGAATATCAGGCTCTCCCTCTCCCTTCGGGACATTGTCCCGAGTTCCTGAATATCAGGCTGTCCCTCTCCCTCAGGTACATTGTCCCCAATTACTGATAATCAGGCTGTTCCTCTCCCTCAGGTACATTGTCCCCAGTTACTGAATATCAGACTGTCCCTCTCCCTCAGGTGCACTGTCCACAGTTCCTGAATATCAGGCTGTCTCTCTCCCTCAGGTACACTGTCCCAAGTTCCTGAATATCAGGCTGTCTCTCTCCCTCAGGCACACTGTCCCCCAGTTACTGAATATCAGGCTGTCTCTCTCCCTCAGGTTCACTGTCCTCAGTTACTGAATGTCAGGCTGTCGCTCTCCCGCAGGTACACTGTCCCCAGTTACTGAATATCAGGCTGTTTTTGTGCCTCAGGTACACTGTCCCCAGTTACTGAATATCAGGCTATCTCAGGTACACTGTCCCCAGTTACTGAATATCAGGCTATCTCTCTCTCTCAGGTACACTGTCCCCAGTTACTGAATATCAGGTTGTCTCTCTCTCTCAGGTACACTGTCCCCAGTTACTGAATATCAGGCTATCTCTCTCTCTCAGGTACACTGTCCCCAGTTACTGAATATCAGGTTGTCTCTCTGTCTCAGGTACACTGTCCCCAGTCTTTGAATATCAGGCTGTCTCTCTCCCACAGGTACAATGTCCCCAGTTACTGAATATCAGGCTGTCCCTCTCTCTCAGGTACACTGTCCCCAGTTACTGAGTATGAGGCTGTCTCTCTCCATTGGGTATACTGTCCCCTGTTACTGAATATCATGCTATCCCTCTCCCTCAGATACACTGTCCCCAGTTACTGAATATCAGGCTGTCCCTCTGTCTCTGGTACACTGTCCCCAGTTACTGAATATCAGGCTGTGACTATTCCTCAGTGACATTGTCCCCAGTTACTGAATGTCAGGCTGTCTCTTTCCGTCAGGTACATTGTCCCAAGTTACTGAATATCAGACTGTCTCTCTCCCTAAGGTACACTGCCCCCAGTTACTGAATATCAGGCTGTCACTTTCCCTCAGTGACATTGTCCCCAGTTACTGAATATTAGGCTGTCTCTGTCCCTCAGGTAAACTGTCCCCAGTTACTGAATATCAGGCGGTCTTCCTCCCAGGTACACTGTCCCCAGTTACTGAATATCAGGTTGTCACTTTCGCTCAGTGACATTGTCCCCAGTTACTGAATATTAGGCTGTCTCTCTCCCTCAGGTACACTGTCCCCAGTTACTGAATATCAGTCTGTCCCTCTCCCTCAGGTACACTGTCCCTAGTTACTGAATATCAGGCTGTCTCTTTCCCTCAGGTACACTGTCCTCAGTTACTGAATATCAGGCTCTCCCTCTCCCTCAGGAACATATTCCCCAGTTACTGTGTATCAGGCTGTCCCTCTCCCTCATGTACATTGTCCCCAGTTACTGATAATCAGGCTGTCCCTCTCCCTCAGGTAAATTGTCCCCAGTTACTGAATATCAGGCTGTCCCTCTCCCTCAGGTGCGTTGTCCCCAGTTACTGAATATCAGGTTGCCTCTCTCCCTCAGGGACACTGTCCCCAGTTACTGAATATCAGGCTGTCTCTCTCCCTCAGCTACTCAGTCCCCAGTTATTGAATATCAGGCTGTCCCTCTCCCTCGCGTAGACTGTCCCGAGATACTGAATATCAGGCTTTATGTCTCGCTCAGATACACTATCTCCAGTTACTGAATACCAGAGTGTCGCTCTCCCTCATGCACACTGTTCCCAGTTACTGAATATAATGTTGTCTCTCTTCCTCAGGTACATTGTCCCCAGTTACTGAATATGCATCTGTCCCTCTCCCTCAGGTAAACTATCCCCAGTTACTGAATATCCGGATGTCTGTTTCCCTCAGGGACACTGAACCCAGTTACTGAATATCAGGCTGTCACTCTCCCTCAGGTACACTGTACCCAGTTACTTAATATTAGGTTGTGTCTCTCCCTCAGGTACACTGTCCCCAGATACTGAATTTCAGACTGTCACTCTCCCTCAGGTACACTGTCCCCCAGTTACTGAATATCATGCTGTCTCTTTCCCTCAGGTACACTGTCCCCAGTTACTGAATATCAGGCTATCTCTCTCCCTCATGTACACTGTCCTCAGTTACTGAATATCAGGCTATCACTCTTTCCCAGAGTCACTCTCCCCAGTTACTGGCTATCAGGCTGTTTGTCTGCCTCAGGTAACTGTCCCCAGTTACTGAATATCAGGCTGTCCCTCTCCCTCAGGTACACTGTCCCCAGTTACTGAATATCAGGCTGTCTCTCTGTCTCAGGATCACTGTCCCCAGTTACTGAATACCAGGCTGTCTCTCTCTCTCAGCTACACTGTCCCCTGTTATTGAATATCAGGCTGTCTCTCTCCCTCAGTTACAATGTCCCCAGTTCATGAATATCAGGCTGTCTCTTTCCCTCAGTTACACTGCCCCCAGTTCCTGAATATCAGGCTGTCTCTCTCCCTCAGGTACACTGTCCCCAGTTACTGAATATCAGGCTGTCTCTCTCCCTCAGGTACACTGTTCCCAATTACTGAAAACCAGGCTGTCCCTCTCCCTCAGGTACACTGTCGCCAGTTACTGAATATGAGGCCGTCTCTCTCCCTCAGGTACACTGTTCCCAGTTACTGAAAACCAGGCTGTCCCTCTCCCTCATGTATGCTGTCACCAGTTACTGAATATCAGGCTGTCTCTCTCCCTCAGGTTCACTGTTCCCAGTTACTGAAAACCAGGCTGTCCCTCTCCCTCATGTATGCTGTCCCTAGTTACTTAATATCAGGTTGTCTCTCTCCCTCAGGGACACTGTCCCCAGTTACTGAATATCAGGCTGTCTCTTTCCCTCAGCTTCACTGTCCCCAGTTACTGAATATCAGGCTGTCTCTCTCCCTCAGGTACATTTTCCCCAGTTACTGAATGTTCATCTGTCCCTCTCCCTCAGGTAAACTGTCTCCAATTATGAATATCCGGATGTCTGACTCCCTCAGCTACACTGTCCCCAGTTGCTGAATATCAGGTTGTCTCCCTCCCTCAGGAACACTGTCCCCGTTACTGAATATTAGGTTGTCCCTCTCCCAGGTGCACTGTACCCAGTTACTGAATATTAGGTTGTGTCTCTCCCTCAGGTACACTGTCCCCCATTTACTGAATATCAGGCTGTCACTCTCCCTCATGTATACTGTCCTCAGTTACTGAATATCAGGCTATCGCTCTCCCTCAGGTGCACTGTCCACAGTTACTGAATATCAGGCTATCTCTCTTTCCCAGGGTCACTCTCCCCAGTTACTGGCTATCAGGCTGTTTGTCTGCCTCAGGTACACTGTCCCCAGTTACTGAATATCAGGCTGTCTCTCTCTCTCAGGTACACTGTCCCCTGTTATTGAATATAAGGCTGTCTCTCTCCCTCAGTTACAATGTCCCCAGTTACTGAATATCAGGCTGTCTCTTTCCCTCAGTTACACTGCCCCCAGTTACTGAATATCAGGCTGTCTCTCTCCCTCAGGTACATTGTCCGCAGTTACTGAATATCAGGCTGTCTCTCTCCCTCAGGTACACTGTTATCAGTTACTGAAAACCAGGCTGTCTCTCTCCCTCAGGTACACTGTCTCCACTTACTGAATATCAGGCTGTCCCTCTCCCCCAGGTACACTGTCCCCCAGTTACTGAATATCAGGCTGTCTCTTTCCCTCAGTTACACTGCCCCCAGTTACTGAATATCAGGCTGTTCTTCTGTCTCTGGTACACTGTCCCCAGTTACTGAATATCAGGCTGTCTCTCTCCCTCAGGCTCTCTGTGCCCAGTTACTGAATATCAGGCTGTCTCTCTCCCTCAGGTTCACTGTCCCCATTTACTGAATATCAGAATGTCTCTCTCTCAGATACATTGTCCCCAGTTACTGAATATCAGGCTGTCTCTCTCCCTCAGGCTCTCTGTCCCCAGTTACTGAATATCAGGCTGTCCCTCTCCCTCAGGTACTCTGACCCCAGTTACTGACTGTCAGGCTGTCGCTCTCCCTCAGGTACACTGTCCCCTGTTACGGAATATCAGGCTGTCTGTCTGTCTCTCTCTCCCAGGTACACTGTCTCCAGTTACTGAATATCAGGGCGTCTCGCTCTCTCAGGTACACTGTCCCAGTTACTTAATATCAGATTGTCCCTCTGCCTCAGGTACACCCTCGCCAGTTACTGAATACCAGGCTATCTCTCTCCCTCAGGTACACTGTCCCCACTTACTGAATATCAGGCTGTCCCTCTCCCTCAGGTACACTGTCCCCCTGTTACTGAATATCCAGCTGTCTCTCTCCATCGGGTACATTGTCCCCAGTTACTGTATATCAGGCTGTCTCTCTCTCTCAGGTACACTGTCCACAGTTACTCAATATCAGGCTGTCTGTCTCACTCAGGTACACTGTCCCCAGTTACTCAATATCAGGCTGTCTCTCTCTCTCAGGTACACTGTCCACAGTTACTCAATATCAGGCTGTCTGTCTCACTCAGGTACATTGTTCCCAGTTACTGAATATCAGGCTGTCTCTTTCCTTCAGGTACACTGTCCGCAGTTACTGAATATCAGGCTGTCTGTCTCTGTCAGGTACACTGTCCACAGTTACTCAATATCAGGCTGTCTCTCTGCCTCGTGTACACTGTCTGCAATTACTGAAAACCAGGCTGTCTCTCTTCATCGGGCACTCTGTCCCCAGTTGCTGAATATCAGGCTGTTTCTCTGCCTCAGGTACATTGTCCCCATTTTCTGAATATCAGGCTGTCCCTCTCCCTCAGGTACACTGTCCGCAGTTACTGAATATCAGGGTATCCCTTTCCCTCAGGTACACTGTCCCCAGTTACTCAATATCAGGCTGTCTCTCTGCCTCGGGTGCACTGTCTGTAATTACTGAAAACCAGGCTGTCCCTCTCCCGCAGGTACACTGTCCCCAGTTACTCAATATCAGGCTGTCTCTCTCCGTCAGGTACACTGTCCCCAGTTACTCAATATTAGGCTGTCCCTCTCTCTCAGGTACACTGTCCCCAGTTTCTGAATATCAGGCTATCCCTCTCCCTCAGGTACATTGTACCCAATTACTCAATAACAGGCTGTCCCTCTCCCTCAGCTGCACTGTCCCCAGTTACTGAATATCCGGCTGTCTCTCTCCCAGGTACACTGTCTCCAGTTTCTGAATATCAGGCTGTCTCTCTCCCGCAGGTTTACTGTCACCTGTTACTGAATACCAGGCTGTCTCTCTCCTATCAAATATATTTTCATATTATTCATTAATGGATTTGGGCTTTCCTTACAATGCCTAGAGTTAGTACCTCTCTTTTGCTGCCCTCAGTTAGATTATGGTATGCAGTGCTCTGCAACATCTCCCAGTTTAGAGATGATGCTATGAAGGTAATCCCACTGTACTCTCATGAAGAGTTTCAGATTGTCGCCATGTTACAGTGAAGGAATGATGGTACATTTGTCAGTCAGGATGGTTTGAAATTTAGAGGAATATTCATTTGGTGTTGTCTAAAGAAGTTGCTCTTCTGTCCTTGCAGATTACATTAGTTTAGATTCCCTACAGTGCGGAAACAGGCATTTCGGCCCAACAAGTCCACACTGACCCTCTGAAGAGTAACCCATTCAGTCCATCACTTCCATGCAGGCACTCTGTGACAGCATTTTAACTAATTTTATTCCTCTGCTGATTAACCCAGTCCTGCTTTACTGGTTCTGTATTCCACATTGACAATCCCATTCGAATCTGCCTCCACCATCATCTCAGACAATGCATTCCACTTGCTGCGTGAGAAAGGTTCATCACAATCATTTCAATGCCCTCTGGCTCTTGACTGTTCACTAAAGGGAACAGCTACTCCCTATCAATTCCACCTCGAACCTTCATGATTTGGATTATCTCCATCAATCTCCTCTTAACGTATTCAAAGGAAAAGGCCCTGACTTATTGAAACTGTCCTCACAACTGAAGTCCCTGACCCATGGAACTATGCTTGTGAATCTTCTCTGCATCTTCTTTGATGTCTTCAAATGCTTCTTGAAGTGTGGTACTTAGATTGAACGAAATACTTCGGTTGTGGCCAAACCAATGTTTTGCGATGGTCCATCATTATTCTCTTGCTCCTGTGGTCCATATTTTGCAAGTCCGGAATCTCACATGCCACTATTTCAGTCTCGTACTCAGCACTAGTACTCATATGGTCTGGAACTTGCTGCCCCTGCCTTGTTTTAAAATTGCGTCTTCATATTGTCCTCCTTGTTATTGCAACAAGTATTAGAGCGGCAATGGTAGTCTATATTGTTACAACTGGTAATGCAGAGGATAAAAACAGTAAATGCTGGACTTACTGAGGAGGTCGGGCAGGATTTGTGAAGATTAACTAGAGAGAATCTGAGGTTGTGAAGAAAGGACACAGATCTGAAACATTCACTTGTTTTTCTCCATAGATGTTGCCCGACATGCTGAGTATTTTCAGCACCCTTTGCTTTAATTTGAGCATTTCCAGCATCCACAGAATTGTACTCATGTATTAATGCAGCAAGAGGGAGCTGTAATCCATCCTGCAATACTGGAGAGTGTGATAGAGGGAGCTATGGTCCCTGCTGTGACAAACAGAGTGATAACCGACACGGTTACAGGACACCTTGGTGCAGACTGGAGAGGCGCAATGTCTACTGATATCACACATTGTGGGCTGACAGCCTTATTGTGTCAATGTTTTGTGTCCTGGCTGGGTAAGTCTTACCTGTATAGTTCATATCATACTATAAAGGTATTGTCACAAGGGATTTATAGTGCTCACTTTTATATCATAGTGTTACAAAGAAAGCTACGAACTAAACTGTTACACAAAATCTGATTTAAGAAGGTGCTGTATATATCAGTGACATGTAGAGAGGGGGCTTTAACCTACGCCGTATATGCCAGGGACATTTACAGAGGAAACTACAACCCACACTGTATATATCAGTGACATTTACAAAAGGAGTTGCAACCCATACCGTATATATCAGTGAATATTTACAGAGGGAGTTATAACCCACACAGTGGGCGGCACGGTGGCACAGTGGTTAGCACTGCTGCCTCACAGTGCCAGGAACCCCGGGTTCGATTCCAGGCCTGGGCGATTGACTGTGTGGAGTTTGCACGTTCTCCCCGTGTCAGCGTGGGTTTCTTCCGGGTGCTCCGGTTTCCTCCCACAGTCCAAAAAGAATGTGCAGCTTGGGTGAATTGGCCATCCTAAATTGCCCATAAAGCTAGAGGGAATGGGTAACTGGGTGGGTTACTGGGTCGGTGTGGACTAGTTGGGCCGAAGTGCCTGTTTCCACTCTGTAGGGAATCTAATCATTTACAGAGGGAGCTATAACCCACACCATATATATCAGTGACATTTACAGAGGAGCTGTAACTCACACCATATATATAAGTGACATTTACAGAGGGAGCTGTGACTCACACCACATATATCAGTGACATTTACAGAGGGAGCTATAACCCACACCGTATATTTCAGTGGCATTTATAGAGGGAGGTGTAACCCACACCATATATATCAATGACATTTACAGAGGGAGCTGTAACCCACACCGTATATATCAGTGACATTTACAGAGGGAGCTATAACCCACACCGTATATATCAGTGACATTTACAGAGGGAGCTCTAACCCACACCTTTTTATATCAGTGACATTTACAGAGGGAGCTATAACCCACACCATATATATCAGTGACATTTACAGAGCGAGCTGTAACCCACACCGTATATATCAGTGACATTTACAGAGGAAGTTATAACCCACACCGTATATATCAATGACATTTACAGAGGAAGCTATAGCCCACACCATATATATCAGTGACATTTACAGAGGGAGCTATAATCCACACCATATATATCAGTGACATTTACAGAGGGAGCTGTAACTCACACCGTATATATCAGTGACATTTACAGAGGAAGCTGTAACTCACAACGTATATATCAGTGATATTTTCAGAGGAAGCTATAACCCACACTGTATATATCAGTGACATTTACAGAGGAAGCTATAACCCACACTGTATATATCAGTGACATTTACAGAGGGAACTATAACACACACCATATATATCAATCACATTTACAGAGGGAGCTATAATCCACACAGCATATATCAGTGACATTTACAGAGCGAGCTGTAACTCCACCATATATATCAGTGATATTCATAAAGGGAGCTGTAACCCACACCGTATATATCAGTGACATTTACAGAGGGAGCTGTTACCCACACTGTATATATAAGTGACATTTACAGAGGGAGCTGTAACTCACACCATATATATCAGTGATATCTATAGAGGGAGCTGTAACTCACACCGTATATATCAGTGACATTTACAGAGGGAGCTGTAAGTCACAGCATATATATCAGTGACATTTACAGAGGGAGTTGTAACCCACACCGTATATATCAGTGACATTTACAGTGGAAGCTATAACTCACACCGTATATATCAATGACATTTACAGACGGAACTATAACCCACACCATATATATCAATGACATTTACAGAGGGAACTATCACCCACGCCGTATATATCAGTGACATTTACAGAGAGAGCTGTTACCCACACTGTATATATCAGTGACATTTACAGAGGGAGCTGTAACTCACACCATATATATCAGTGATATCTATAGAGGGAGCTGTAACTCACACCGTATATATCAGTGACATTTACAGAGGGAGCTGTAAGTCACAGCATATATATCAGTGACATTTACAGAGAGAGCTGTAACCCACACCGTATATATCAGTGATATTTACAGTGGAAGCTATAACTCACACCATATATATCAATGACATTTACAGAGGGAACTATAACCCACACCGTATATATCAGTGACATTTACAGAGGGAACTGTTACCCACACTGTATATATCAGTGACATTAACAGAGGGAGTTGTAACTCACACCATATATATCAGTGACATTTACAGAGGGAGCTGTAACCCACACCGTATATATCAGTGACATTTACAGTGGAAGCTATAACCCACACCATATATATCAATGACATTTACAGAGAGAGCTATAAACCACACTGTATATATCAGTGACAATTACAGAGGAAGCTATAACCCACACTGTATATATCAGTGACATTTACAGAGGAAGCTATAACCCACACTGTATATATCAGTGACACTTACAGAGGGAGCTGTAACTCACACCATTTATATCAGTGACGTTTACAGAGGGAGCTATAACTCACACTGTATATATCAGTGACAATTACAGAGGAAGCTATAACCCACACCGTATATATCAGGGACATTTACAGAGGGAACTATAACCCACACCATATATATCAGTGACATTTACAGAGGGAGCTGTAACCCAGACTGTATACATCAGTGACATTTACAGAAGGAGCTGTAATCCACACCGTATATATCAGTGACATTTACAGAGGGAGCTGTAACTCACACCATATATATCAATGATATTTATAAAGGGAGCTGTAACTCACACCGTATATATCAGTGACATTTACATAGGGAGCTATAACCCACACTGTATATATCAGTGATATTTACAGAGGGAGCTGTAACCCACACCGTATTTATCAGTGACATTTACAGAGGGAACTATAACCCACACCGTATATATCAATGACATTTACAGAGGGAGCTGTAACTCATACCATATATATCAGTGACATTTACAGAGCGAGCTGTAACCCACACCGTATCTCTCAGTGACATTTACAGAGGAAGCTATAACCCAAACTGTATATATCAGTGATATTTACAGAGGGAACTGTAACCCACACCATATATATCAGTGACATTTACAGAGGGAGCTATAACCCACACTGTATATATCAGTGACAATTACAGAGGAAGCTATAACCCACACCATATATATCAGTGACATTTACAGAGGGAGCTGTAACCCACACCGTATTTATCAGTGACATTTACAGAGGGAACTATAACCCACACCGTATATATCAGTGACATTTACAGAGGGAGCTGTAACCCACACCCTATATATCAGTGACATTTACAGAGGAAGCTATAACCCACACCATATATATCAATGACATTTACAGAGGGAGCTATAACCCACACCATATATATCAGTGACATTTACAGAGGGAGCTGTAACCCACACCCTATATATCAGTGACATTTACAGAGGGAACTATAACCCACACCGTATATATCAGTGACATTTACAGAGGGAGCTGTAACCCACACCCTATATATCAGTGACAATTACAGAGGAAGCTATAACCCACACCATATATATCAGGGACATTTACAGAGGGAGCTATAACCCACACCATATATATCAGTGATATTTACATAGCGAGCTGTAACCCACACCGTGTATATCAGTGACATTTACAGAGGAAGCTATAACCCACACCGTATATGTCAATGACATTTACAGTGGGAGCTATAACCCACACTGTATATATCAGTGATATTTACAGAGGGAGCTGTAACCCACACCATATATATCAGTGACATTTACAGAGGGAGCTATAACCTACACCGTATATATCAATGACATTTACAGAGGGAGCTATAACCCACACAATATATATCAGTGACATTTACAGAGGGAGCTGTAACCCACACTGTATATATCAATGACATTTACAGAGGAAGCTGTAACCCACACCGTATATATCAGTGACATTTACAGAGGGAGCTGTAACCCACACTGTATATAACAGTGACATTTACAGAGGAAGCTATAACCCACACCGTATATATCATGACATTTACAGAGGGAACTATAACCCACACCGTATATGTCAATGACATTTACAGAGGGAGCTATAACCCACACCGTATATATCAGTGACAATTGCATTTTTAAACAGACATTTAGGACTTAGCCATCCGTGAAAGCAAGTCCCCAACACATGCTGTATACCCTGCAGTCTCCTCAAATGGAAGACTTCGCTGGCTGTGCAATCATCAAATGCGGTTTTAATGTGAATGACAGCTATCTTGACCGACCGTGCCTCAGAAAGCATGGCAGACAACATTAGGCTGAACAGTGTAGGAGTCAGTGCAACACTCTGCCTCTCTTCATCTGGAGCTGGGAAAGCAGAGAAAATTCTCCACCATTCATTAAATCACTCATCACTCAAACACCTTAACAAGGCCATGAGCAGTAGTGCTATTGTGGGGGTGCAATACTACCATCGTGAACTTTTCAAGGCTGGTGTAAATACATGCCTGGACCTCGGAGTATCTTTCAGCTGGACAATTAATACCTCCTGGTGGGGCTGGAATTCTAACTCTTGTGCTGTAAACTGCCACATCGATAAAGTGACACTAAGACCCCCTCTCCTATTCCTCTCCCTATGTAATAGAATATGTTGTAAGCAAACATGTTGATACCTTTCTCTTAACCCCTGCAGTAGGCCATGGACAATTATTTATCTGTAGTGCCTTTAATCAAGCCTTTATCTTGATTAAAACGATGGATCTGTTTTGCTTTCCCCCTCGCCAAGGAGTCTCGGTCACATATACTCCCTCAACACCGAACCTAGTGACCTTTTAAACATGCAGTGTTGAAGAGGCAGTCAGTTACAGGGTTAATACTGCTTCATACAGCATCTACTGACAACTCCAGCTTTCCAATCCATTTTTAAAGAAAGGATATTGATAAACTGGTATTTATCAGTTCTCCTGTACTCAAGCTGTTGAATGATCTCTTTATTTTTGTGATTGGGTCCCTCCTTGTGGGTTTGGTGTATGTTCGTGTGTGAAGTTTTCCCTGTGTCTAAGGGTGCGTGTCACTGAGTGTCTTGAGATTGTCTAAGAGTGTGCCTGATTTAACTTCACAATAGTGTTGTTGGAGGGCACGGGGAAAACTGTAAAAACAAGGAAGGCGTTAAATCATAACCTTCTTCGGAACACGTGGTAAGAACACGGGGAGAAAGTTTTGATTTAAAGCTCAAAGTCTGCTCGTAACAATGAGTAATTGTACAGAGACCCTATACAACACTAGGAGCAGTGGGTACAGATTCTTCATGTCATGTAGGACAAGGCAGTATCTCTGATAATGCTGGCTGAGGTGGAGCTCTGAAGATTTCTTTGGGCACAGTTTTAATGATCTTCAGAGAAAAGGACCTCATGGCACGATTCATCAAGGAGGGCTTTATGGTCAACAGCCAAAGACTTGCAGACATGACATGAAATGAACTGCAGCGGAGAGTTCGGAACTCTTTGGAAATGGAGTAATTCCGAGTCATTCCAAGACGGAAATTGGGTGTCACGGATCTGTAGGAGATGCCCTCCATTGAGGTTTAGCTGGAGAGCTAACAGCTATCAAAGGCTCTGTCAGTAAATTTAAAATCCTTTATGGGCTCGGGAAAACTTGTTTTTTCAGAACAAGTTCAGATTTTCAGTCTGTGAGAGTGAAGGCTGATGGTTTAACAAGCTGTAAAGAAGGAAACGGGTACTCTCCAAGCAAGACTGAAAGCCTTTGAAGTTACTTTAACTTCAGAACAAAGAATGTTCTTGAGCGACCAAGATTTCACATAAAGAGTTCAGTAGAGGAGTCCCATAGTTTCTGGAGAAAGCCATTCAGGTGCTGAGTGAAACACAGGCCTGCAAGCAATGTCGATCAATCTTAAGAAGAAAGAAGATACAGCTTTATCACAGGAGATCAGCAGAAACAATTCAATTCTTAAGGTTCAAAAGACCCTAAAGACACATGTGAGAAGCCAATAGAGTTGGCAGGACAGACACCAGATATTAAGAGTCTTTGCTAATGCTATGGAGCAAGGGAACTTTACAGATACTAGCAGTACCCAGTGTAATGGGCCAGACCAAACCTCCTTCAAATATTTTAAGAAGATAGCCTAGACCCTAACTTTTTTTCTTATTTTAAAGGCAACTGACAGGTCTTTTCTTCCAGATGCAATTCAATTGGTCAAACTATCAGACTTGAAGCAAAACTCACTTTATTCATATGCTACAGTTAAAATACAACAAACAAAAAGAAGAGATTAGAACATGGTAACTCTATTGGAAAACTTAACAGTAAATTATTTAACTACTAAACAATAGCTGTTCCAATATAATAACATCCTACAAACACACCCTTGGCAAAGTCAAGTTCAGAAAATTAGATTGTCTCACATGCAATTCTGCAGTCCAGAAAGAATAACATCAAGGGAAAACTCTGCGAGAGAGAGAGAACAGCAAGGAGAGATGTACTGTGGCTTCCAAACCTAGCAATTCCAATTGAAAAATGAAACTAAAAATCCTAGTTCTGGGAGAGCTTGACCCCACCCATTCAGGCTGCATCTATTGTTTCAATTTAAAAAAAAGACCCAAGGCCTCACAAGCTGTTTACTTTATTAGATTCAAATCGTCAACTCAGTACCACTGTCTTAAAACCTCTCTTCAAAAAACAGACAAAATATACCTTTCAAAGCCATAGTATCATCACACGAGTTATTAAAAATGAATGCTTTGTCTGCAATACAATAATTGACCACAAGTCCATCAGGAAATGATTAGCACATAGCACTCTTGAGACCCTGTGGGTACAGGAGAGAGTGGATCTTGTCGCCAGTGTGATGATAAACCAACTTGGTGCAGAAGAGCTTACGTTGACAAAGGAATAAGACCTACCTCTGGTTCGTTAGACATTCTGCATCAATACAAGTTCACCATCGTCATTTGTACAAAGGGGTAAACTATACTCATACCACGAGCTGTCACAAAACGTGGCAAACGTGGCTGCTATATCAGTGTGTTCATCAGACGTGTTACAGTGGGCAGTGTAATCCATGCTGTTACTTCAGAGAATGTTACAGAGGCAAGTGTAATCCATGCTGTTATATCAGAGACTCTTACAGAGGGCAGTGTAGTCCATGCTGATATATCAGAGATAGTGACATAGTGTACTGTAATCCATGCTGTTATATCAGAGAGTGTTAC
>NW_025213945.1:26224-37627 GCF_004010195.1 Chiloscyllium plagiosum | reverse complement strand
CGGAACACAGAGACAGTGAGGGTGAAGGGGAGAGAAAAAGAGGGTGGTACAGAGACCGTGAGGGGGTAGAGAGAGCGTAGGAGGGGACTAGCGATAGAGAGTGTGAGGGCGAGAGAGAGTGGGATGAGCCTTTGTCTGTCTGATGTAGGGAAAAGTGAGGTCTGCAGATGCTGGAGATCAGAGCTGAAAATGTGTTGCTGGTAAAGCACAGCAGGTCAGGCAGCATCCAAGGAACAGGAGAATCGACGTTTCGGGCATAAGCCCTTCATCAGGACTCTTGGTATGCACGATCAAGGTCAGCAGCAGCAGCAGTCACTGGTGAGGCTTGGTGTGCCCAATGTAGGTCAGCAGAAGCAGTCAACAATGAGGTCTGGTGTGCTTCATGTCGGTGAGCAGAAGCAGTCAGTGGCGAGGTCTGGTGTAACTGATGTAGCTCAGCAGCAACAGACACCAGCCAGGACTGGTGTGCCCGATGTAGGTCAGTAGGAGCAGTAGTTGAAACTTTATTGCTGGAACAGCACAGCAGGTCAGGCAGCATCCATGGAACAGGAGATTCGACAGCAGCTCTCAGTGGTGAGGACTGGTGCGCCCGATGTAAGACAGAAACAGCAGTCAAAATATGTGCACAGCAGCATTGAAAGGCACGACCAAGTGTTCGCCATGTAGGTCAGTAGAAGTCAATGGTGAGATCTCTTATGGCTGATGTCACTCAGCAGCAGCAGTCAGCAGTGAGGCATGTCAATCCCGATGTAGGTCCGCAGCACCAGGTAGCGGTGAGGTCTGATGGGACCAATGTAGATTAACAACAGCAGTCAGCTTTGGGGCCTGATGTGCCCAAAGTCTGTCAGCAGCAGCTGACAGTGGTGAGGCCTGGCGTGCCCGATGTAAATCAGCAGCAGCAGGTAGCGATGAGGTCCAGTGTTCCCAATGTACAACAGCAGAAGCAGTTAACGGTGAGGCCTGGTCTGCCCGATGTAGGTCAGCAGTAGCAGTCAGCGATGAAGACAGTGTGCCTGATGGTCAGCAGCAGCAGTCTGCGGTAAATATAGCTGGTGGAAAGCAGGCGCATCTTTGCCATGTGCGGGAAAACATAGTCAGGGCGAACTCTCTTATGGAGAGCCAAGTTTCGAGAGTGTGCCTGTCCATGGCTTAAAGAAGGTCTGTAATTTCTAACTTTTTAAACTATATGGGAAATTGCGGTCCTTGAAGAAGGAGGCCATCTGTGTTGTACGTATTTTGAACTGGTCCTCCTGGGAGCAGATGCGGCGGAGACGAAGGAATTGGGAGAATGGGATGGCGTTTTTACAGGGGGCAGGATGGGAGGAGGTGTAGTCCAGGTAGCTGTGGGAGTCGGTAGGTTTGTAGTAGATGTCCGTGTTGATTCGGTTGCCTGAGATAGAAACAGAAAGGTCTTGAAGAAGGAGGCCATCTGTGGGCGGTTGGAGGGGCGGGGCTCAAGGGCGGTTGGAGGGGCGGGGCTCGCCAGTGAGGCATGCCATATCTGATGTAGGTCAGCAGCTCTCAGTGGTGAGGACTGGTGCGCCCGATGTAAGACAGAAACAGCAGTCAAAATATGTGCACAGCAGCATTCAGTGGCACGACCAAGTGTTCGCCATGAAGGTCAGTAGAAGTCAATGGTGAGATCTCTTATGGCTGATGTAACTCAGCAGCAGCAATCAGCAGTGAGGCATGTCAATCCCGATGTAGGTCCGCAGCACCAGGTAGCGGTGAGGTCTGGTGGGACCAATGTAGATTAAC
Organism: Chiloscyllium plagiosum; assembly: GCF_004010195.1. Taxonomy (NCBI): domain Eukaryota; kingdom Metazoa; phylum Chordata; class Chondrichthyes; order Orectolobiformes; family Hemiscylliidae; genus Chiloscyllium; species Chiloscyllium plagiosum. The sequence continues at coordinate 35,869 of NW_025213945.1, read as the reverse complement.
AGCAGCAGTCAGCTTTGGGGCCTGATGTGCCCAAAGTCTGTCAGCAGCAGCTGACAGTGGTGAGGCCTGGCGTGCCCGATGTAAATCAGCAGCAGCAGGTAGCGATGAGGACCAGTGTTCCCAATGTACAACAGCAGCAGCAGTTAACGGTGAGGCCTGGTCTGCCCGATGTAGGTCAGCAGTAGCAGTCAGCGATGAAGACAGTGTGCCTGATGGTCAGCAGCAGCAGTGTGCGGTAAATATAGCTGGTGGAAAGCAGGCGCATCTTTGCCATGTGCGGGAAAACATAGTCAGGGCGAACTCTCTTATGGAGAGCCAAGCTTCAAGAGTGTGCCTGTCCATGGCTTAAAGAAGGTCTGTAATTTCTAACTTTTTAAACGATATATCTTTTTTTTTCAATTTTATACAGAAAAAACTGCAGTGTTTATTTTTTCACTGAATTCTTTATCGTTTACCTTATGTAAATAAGATTTCTGTCCTGGGTATATTGTCACAAAGGTGCCGCTGTGCAGGGATGCATTTCTCGCTGCTCCCTGTATTTGGAGTCTATATCTGAGAACACGTGTCGATAAACGCAAAATCGATGTTCTGCCTTCAGCGCAGCATCCCACTAGACGCCCCCTTTACTCACACCCATTGAGGGTGGTGCTGGATCTTGAGGTCCAGCTCCGTCTTCCAGTCCCGTCCCACGATTGCTGTTGGCCATGCAACAGCATCAACACAAATGTGCTGCCAGAAAAGAACAGCCGATCAGTCAGCATGTGAGGAGCAGAAGAGTCGACGTTACAGTCATCACATTGCTGATGAAGGGCTAATGCACGAAACAGACATTCTCCTGCTCCTCGAATGCTGCCTGACCTGCTGTGCTTTTTCAGCATCTCGACTCTGACTCTCGACTCTGATCTTCAGCCTCTGCAATCCTCACTGCCTCCCGAAATCATCAGTCAGGCGGGGATGGTGCTGGAGCATGTGCACAGTTAATGTGAATTGTGAATATGCGCGTCGCAAGTGAAGTTGGAATGAAATGTTGTTGTCTCCCATCCCCAGGCAGTGAGTGAGGGTTAAGAGAGAGGGCGGCGCAAGGAGCTATATTCTGGTTTGAGGTTTCATGGTTAGTCAGTGCTGGGATGCAACCCCAAACATGAGGTTTCTGGGGCCGCAGTTTAAGCCGCAGAGAGCAGCGGCCACGATTCCTGTTTCAGTTTTTTCTGTTTTTTTTTTAATTTGTCGATTCACTTTTGTTGAAATGCCTTTGATGTTAATGGGGCTGAAAACACAGGCTACTGAGTTAAATCATTGCTAATTTTTCTCAGGTGTATGTGCTGTTAGGAAGCCATTTTGTGTGTGTGTATTAGTGACTGAGATTGATGGGAAAGTGTCCCCCGTGGATATCTCTGTCTCTGAGCTGGAGGTCACTATGAAAGAGGTTAAGAGAATGGAGATGGGAGTGGAAGGAGAGAACTGAGCAAGATGAGGGGTGGGGTTTGGTGGGGTCATTCATTACGCATCACCCCACCAAGAAAACTCGCACCATTGTTTCTCTCATTCTCCCTTGCACACCATTCCCCATTCCAGCATCCGTTCCCAAGCTCTCCTCCAGTGTCATCAAATTCCCGATGATATTTTCTTATTTCCTCTAGGCAATGTTGCTTTTCGCAGATCAAGTAACAACTTGAGATGAATGTGGAATGGGAGGAAAAGTGTAGCGAGTCCAGAAGCTTCCAGAAACACTCTTCCTGTCCTCGAAATGCTGCAGTCTGTGTGGCGAAACTGCTCTGAGATTGCTGCTCGGTAAGGAATTAGACAATTTTCATCCAGTATTGATAAAGTAATGCTGATACCTGTGTCAGTTCCAATCATTCTGTTTTTATATCCCAACTTCTATCAGAGTAGAAACACAGAAAATAGGATAAACAGTAGGTTGTTCTGATGATCGATCCTGCTCTACTAATCAGTATGATCATGGCTGATCCTGCACTCCTCCCCGCTGCCACTTTCGAGCCGTACCGTTTGTTCCCTTTAACCGTCGACACTATATCTATCTTCTTCATGGAAACATTCCATATTTTTGACTTGACTGCTTTCCCTGGTGTTAACTTCTGCAGGGCCCAATCTCTGATTGAAAAAAAATCAACGTCAGCTCAGTCCCATATTACACATGCACATGTGTTTAAACTGTGACAACCCCACTCCCCAGTTCTGAATTCCATGACCATTCAGAGCATCTTGTTCGACGTTCTACAATTCAGTAAGTTTTCTTTATGACATTCTACTTCAATCTAATAAACTCCAATAATTTTCATCTTAACCAATCCATCCTGTCAGTCCTGCCATCCCAGGAAATAATCTAATTGTTATGTTGCCTTCTTCAGTTAAATATTCCAAAACTGCACTCAACAATCCCGGATGGGATGACACCATGACACTGCAAAATTTAAGAAAGAGATCCCTCCTCCTGTACTCAAATCCTCTCGCTACAACGGTCAACATACCATTTGCCGTCCTCACCTCCTGCTGTATTTGCATGCTGACTTTCAGAGACTTGTCTACAAAGGCACCAGCTCTGGTTTCTCAGATTCTCAGCTTTCGTATATCTTTGCTGACTGCGTCCAATGTGTCACTGTTTTGCAATGTTGGACTACCTGGTTTATTACTCTATGTTTTCTCTCTACCACCTTTTTAAAATAATGAGTTCACAGTAGCTACCATTCGCTAAGCCATAGAAAGTGTTCCAGAGTTGATAGGATCTTAAATTTACTCGATTTGGATTCAGGACTGTAGGTTCAGAATGCATCCACTTTATCTCGAGTAAGTTTAAGTACTCTGGGGTATAGATTATCAGGTGCTGAGATTTGTTGGCTTTTATCCCCATTAATTTCTCTGCTAATACTGATATCCTTCAATTCATTACCCTTATTATCTCGAGGCATTTTAGAGATATTATTTTTGTCATCGTTTGGGATGATACAATTAAAATATATAGTTAATTGGTGTGTCATATCATTATTCCACATTATAACTTCCCTGTTTTATTGTAAGCGATTTTTCCGTTATTTTTTTCTCTTCGTATACCTTTCCGAACTTTAACAATTATTTTGTATTTTCCCCTCAAGCCTTCCCTTAGAGTTTGTTTTTCTCACTTAAATAATTCCACAGTCCTCTTTTGCTGAAATCTGAATTGCTCCCAGTCTTCATGTCTGCTGCTCTTACAGCCAATTTGCACACCTATTCCTGGGATCCAGTACCCTGTTAGCCATGGCAGGGCCTGCTTTCCCATTTTATTTTTTGCCAGACAGGACTGTAAAACATTAGCAGTTCCTTCAAGTTCTTTTTGAATGTTTGTCATCCTTCAAAGGTATTTTCACCAACTCACCACCCTCTTCATCTACCCTTTCCGCTGTCTCCTCGACTCCCTCTCTTTTTGCCTTTCCATCTGTCTGACGCTCTCCCTCTCTTCCTCTCTCTCTCTATCCACCTCCCTCCTCTGTGCCTCTCCCTCCGTCTTCCTCTCCCTTCCTTCTCGCCCTCTGTCGGTCTCTCTCTCCCCATCCTTCAGCCCTTTCCCTCTGACTGATTTTTGTCTCCCTTCCTCCCTCTTAATCTGACCCACGCTCTCTCGCTCGTCCTCTCCTCTTCCTCTGACGCAGATAATGGATGTGCGTGGAGAGAATGGTGATGGAAGGGCTGGAGAAGGGATAGAGAGATGTCAGGTTGGGAGGAGGAAAAATTGGGTGTAGAAAGAAATGCAGGAGCGAGACCGATAAGCAGGAGAGTGAGAGAAATGGTAAGGGATTGAGGGAACAGCGGACGGCGTTTTGAATAACGGAGTGTAAAAGAGAGCGAGAGACGTCGATAGACAGAGTGAAAGCGAGAGGGGAGAGAAAGATCGAGTGTGTAGAGAGAGTGTGAACTATGAGGAGATTTGATGGCGAGAGGTAATGGGGAGTTTGTGCAAGATAGGGTTGAGATGGGAAGGGGAGAGTGAGGGATGGAAATAGAGAGAGAAATGGAAGCGGTCGACAGGGCTTGGGGGAACGCAATAGAGAGAGGAATTTTGCCATAGGCCAGGTTACAGTGAGGGACCCTGAGGTGAAACGAAGGACAGTAACTTAAACCCAGTTCCTGGGGTCTGGGCTCAGTTTCCTCCCATTGCCTGTGAAACAGGACTAGGGACTGAGTATGTCTCACTCCAGTTCAGTTTTCTCAACACAGATACAAACAACAATATTGTTCACTCTTCTACCTGGCACTTTTTAATGAATATGTTTATTGCTTACAAATTGAATTGATCGATACTGTCAATGGAATGTTTCCTTTGCTCACTGGCCTCTGAGTTGAGAGAAATTTTGAAATGTGTACTTGTCACACATCTTGACAGGTTGGACAAACCAGCACTACCCTCGGACTGCTACCACAGCGACAGTCGACTGCATTACTGAAACATTGAACTGAAATGAGTAAATCCAGGTCGGATTAATTAATGAGTGAATTTGTTGGATTATTTTGTGAAAAAGGATATTCCCGCACAATTTTCAGCTGCTATCTGATTTTTGTCTGAGTCATGGCATAAATTGTGGTGCTTGTGTAGCAACTGAGGAGCTGCAGCATGAAGCCCACTTGCTGCACACAGAAATCTCGAAGCACATATCTATAAGGAGAAAGTGAGGACTGCAGATGCTGGAGATCAGAGCCGAAAATGTGTTGCTGGAAAAGCGCAGCAGTTCAGCCAGCATCCCAGGAGCAGGAGAACAAATATGACGAGTTTGATTGAGGGGCCCGTGAAACGTTCAAATATGTCACTGTATTCTGAGATTTATTAAAATAATTGGCGATTTATTAAAATAACAAATGGGAAGATGTGAATTACTGACAAAAATGTGTCATGAAACATAAGAAACCCCTCCCTCCACAAACACACCAAGACGCATCCATAAGAACAGATGCTTTCTAGAACATTCCCACAGACTCGATCATTAGGGAGCAAACACGATTTCTAATACGGTTTGAAATTGTTGTTGTCCTGAACGATTCTCTCCCGGTTCCTTGAAGACAAACGGACGCTGGAAATTTCTGTCTTTTAGGTTAACTTGCGGTCGATCCTCTGTCGTGATGAAATGTAAACGAAGGGAAAACGTTAACAACCTGAGGGGACTTTGGAACAATGTCTCCTTCTTCCAAGAACTAGATGACTTCCCTGGGGATCTTATCTTTTGTTCAGTTCATTGACATTCGGATGTTCACAAATAATGTCAGGGATAGAAGGTTCCGGAAAATGTTAGTTATAGAATGTTCCGAAGAATGTCAGTTATAGAATGTTCCAGTGAATATCAGTTATAGAATGTTCTTGGGAACGTCGATTGCAGAATTTTCCCGGGAATTTCGGGTGTATAATTTTTTGGGGGAATGTTGTTTTCAGAATGATCCAGCAAATGTACAGCATAGAATATTCTGGAGAATGACAGTTAGAAAATGTTCCAGGAAATGTCGGGTATGTATTGGGTATAGAATGTTCCGGAGATTGTCAGGTTTTGAATGTTGGTTGTAGAATCTTCCAGGGAATGGCTGTTGTAGAATATTGGGTACAGAATATTACTGGATTGTCAGTTACAGAATGTTCCGAGGAATGATGAGTACAGAATGTGATATCCATTCGTTCATTGACGTATTGTCTGAGTACTTATGTGGGATGTGCTCATATAACTCGGCCAACGTGGTCTATCACACACGCTGTAGGCAATGATATCCTGAGGTATGGTACATTGAGAAAAGGCTTCTGAAATGGATGAATGGACCACCACCGCAGTCATGAGCATTTTGGCAGTAAGGCACATTGGGCCTCTAACATTCCGGGGGACCATTGTCCAAGATGGACTTTGGGACAAACAAAAACACAGAGTGGCTGAGCAGAGTCTGATAGTCAAGTTCAGTCCGGATGGGGATAGCCTCAACCGGGATCATGGGTTCATGTCACATGACAGATGACCCCACTGCACTACACATACTCACACTCACACAGGCCCTCTCTCATAAACACGCACTCTCTCTCATATGCTCACACATACACACCCTACAATCACACCATGCACGCTTCCTCTCACAGACGTATACACCATTATACACACAAAGACACACACCCTCTCACAGACACTCACGCGCACACACATTCAGTCTCCCCTGCATGAATACACATTTAGGTTTGTGAGGTGAATTTGTATTTGCAGAATTACGCATGATTTTACTGAAAAACTATATAAATGCCTACAAGGTTTTGTAACTCCCACTTCAGAAATCGAAACAGTCTGAACTTATATTGGAACAAAGACAGTCTTTAACATCACATCTTCAACAAATTATTCTTAGCTGACATGATGCGCATTGTTAAAAGCTATCCTGAGAATACAACTTTCAAAAAAGTTATAGGAGTCACAGAGATTTACAGCACGGTAACAGACTCTTCTTTGCAACTCGCCCATGCTGACCAGATATCTGAATGTAATGTAGTCCCATTTGCCAGCACCTGGCCCACAGCCCTCCCAACACTTCCTGTTTATATACCCATCCATATGCCTTTTAAATGAACCATCCTCCAAGACTTCCTCTGGCTGCTTGTTCCATACAGACATCACACTCTGCGTGAAAACGTTGAACTTTACGTCCACTTTAACATCTTTCCCCTCTCACCTATTACCTCGAGTCCTGGACTGTTCAAACCCAGGGAAAAAGTCTTGATTGTTTATCCTATCCATGCACCACTCAATTTTATAAAACTCTAAGGTTACCCCTCAACGTTGAGCATTCCAGGGAAAACAGCCGCAGACTATTCAACCTCTCCCTTTCCCTCAAATCTTCCAAATCTGGCAACAAATCGTAAATCTTTTCTGAACCCTTTCAAGTTTCACAACACCCTTCCGATAGGAAGGAGAACAGAATTGGAAAGGCAGGGACTGATTCGGGATAGTGAACATGGCTTTGTGCGTGGGAAATCATGTATCACAAACTTGATTGAGTTTTTTGATGAAGCGACAAAGAAGATTGATGAGGGCAGAGCAGTAGAAGTAAGGCGTTCGACAAGGTTCCCCATGGGAGACTGATTAGCAAGCTTAGATATCATGGACGACAAGGTTCCCCATGGGAGACTGATTAGCAAGCTTAGATATCATGGAATACAGGAAGAGCTAGTCATTTGGATACAGAACTGGCTCAAAGGTAGAAGACAGAGGGTCGTGGTGGAGAGTTGTTTTTCAGACGGCAGACCTGTGACCAGTGGAGTGCCACAAGGATCGGTGCTGGGCCTTTCGCTTTTTGTCATTTATATAAATGATTTGGATGCGAGCATAAGAGGTAGAGTTAGTAAGTTTGCAGATGACTCCAAAATTGGAGGTGTGGTGGACAGCGAAGAGGGTTACCTCAGATTACAACAGGATCTGGACCAAATGGGCCAATAGGCTGAGAAGTGGCAGATGGAGTTTAATTCAGATAAATGCGAGGTGCTGCATTTTGGGAAAGCAAATCTTAGGAGGACTTATACACTTAATGTAAGGTCCTAGGGAGTGTTTCTGAAAAAAGAGACCGTCGAATGCAGGTTCAAAGCTCCTTGAAAGTGGAGTCGCAGGTAGATGGGATAGTGAAAAAGGCGTTTGGTATGCTTTCCTTTATTGGTCAGTGTATTGAGTACATCAGTTGCGAGGTAACGTTGCGGCTGTACGGGACATTGGTTAGGCCACTGTTGGAATATTGCTTGCAATTCTAGTCTCCTTCCTATCGGAAAGATGTTGTGAAACTTGAAAGGGTTCAGAAAAGATTTACAAGGATGTTACTAGGGTTGGGGGATCTGAGCTACAGGGAGAGGCTGAACAGGCTGGGGCTGTTTTCCTTCAAGCGTCGGAGGCTGAGGGGTGACCTTATAGAGGTTTTCAAAATTATGGGGGGCATAGATAGGATAAATAGACAAAGTCTTTTCCCTGGGGTCGTGGAGTCCAGAACTAGAGGGCCTAGGTTTAGGGTGAGAGGGGAAAGATATTAAAGTCGACCTAAAGTTCAACGTTTTCACGCAGAGTGTGGTGCCTGTATGGAACAAGCAGCCAGTGGATGCGGTGGAGGCTAATAAAATTGCAACATTTAAGAGGCATTTGAATGGGTCTATGATTAGTAACGGTTTGGAGGGATATGGGGGGGGGGTTGCTGGCAGATGGGACTAGATTGGATTGGGATATCTGGTCGGCATGGATGGGTTTGACAGAAGTGTCTGTTTCCATGCTGTTTCCCTCGACGACTCTTTGACTCTAATTTGATTGCGTTTTTTGAAGAGTTGACAAAGAAGATTGATGAAGGCAGTGTGGCAGACATTTCAATATTGACTTCAGCAAGGTGTTCATAAATTTCCGATGGGTAGGTAGAAGGGGAAGACGCATGGGATCCGTGAGAATTTAGCCAATTTGATTCACATTTGACTTGAAGGGAGAGGGTTGTTTCTCAGAATAGAGGTCTGCGACGAGTGGTGTGCAACAACAGTCAGGACTGACTTCACTGCATTTGATCATTTATATAAAGGGTTTGGATATGAATATTGGAGGCATGTTTCGTAAGTTTTCTGATGACATCAACATGGTAATGTAGTGGATAGTCAAGATGATTACCGTAGAGTAGGTATTCAAATGTGCCAACGGGACAAGGATAAATGTGATGTTCTGCATTTTGGAAAGTCAAATCAGGGCAGGGATCGTACTCTTAATGTTAAGATCCTGGCGAGTGTTGCTAAATAAAGAGAATAGGGTTGAAGGCGCATAGTTCCTTGTAAGTACAGTAGCAATTGGACAGGGCAGTGATGAAAGCGTTTGACACGCTTGCTCTATTGGATTAGAGCATTGAGTATAGGAGTTGGGGGTGGCATGTTGCTTTTGTATAGGACGTTGGTGAGGCCACTTTAAGAATCCGGCACGCAATTCGGGGGTTGCCTTTATATGCTGTTATATGTGACAGGGTGTAGACAAGATTGACAAGGACGATACAGGACTGGAGGTTTTGAGCCACAGTGCACCGTAAATATGCAGAACTTTACCCCCATGGATTATCGAAGACTTGGGAGGGGTAATATTATTATAGTTTATAAAATCATGAGAATAACGAGTTACCCAAGATAGTGGAGTCCAAGAACATATGGCGTGAGTTGAAGGTGAGAAGGAAAAGATTTAGAGGATACATTCGGGACAACTGTAACATGCGGAATTGTGGATGTACGGAAGGTGCTGCCAGAGGAAGTGATGAAAGCAGACTCGACTACTCATATAAAAGGTATCTGGATCGGAATATGAATAGGAGAATTGTTGGAGAAATTTTGGAAGATGGCGCATGGTTAAATTATAATATCTGTTCGGCTTGAAGATTGTGGTGCAGGAAAATCACAGCAGGTCAGGCAGAATTCGTGGAGGAGTAGAATCACGTTTCGGGCAGAAGCCCTTCATCAGGAATGAGACTTGTGGGCCGGGCACAGGGAGATAAATGGGACGGATGTGGAACTGGGTGGGTGGTGAGTGTAGTTGGGAGTAGGATATGTAAATGAAGGTGGTTTCGAGCCGTTAGATGGCCCCCAGCAACATTCTACCGAGCCATCACTCCTCCCATTTATTAGCTTAGATTCATTACAGC
>NW_025213945.1:0-25844 GCF_004010195.1 Chiloscyllium plagiosum | reverse complement strand
AGGATACAGACAGGAAAGTGGGGCTGAACCCAGAACCTGATTTGCCATGTTCCAAGCGTCTGATGGAGACGGCGCAAGGTGTATAATGAACCACTCCTGCTATCTTCCTCTATTCCATTCTGCCCCTTACACTTGCAAGAAAGGAGCTGTTGGGGGGCACTTACTCCTATAGGCTGGGGCACAAAAAGAGATTAGACCATTTGGCCCTTCAACACTGTCACACATGATTTGGAGTTTTGTGGAGAAAGTAATGGTAAAACTCAGTTTATTGTGAAAGAGACCTTCCATTTCTCTTCGCAAAGCCTCCCCTCTCTGAAAATTTTGAGTCATTTGTTGGGCATGTTGTAGACCGAGTTGCACTGTGATGACATCCCTGACACCTCACTCAGAGCTGGCTCACAAAATCCTCTTTTCTCTGTGATTGCAACTTTCAACAACAGAACTTCCAGGAAAACAACTCCCCCTAACTTTTCGATAACAGAATATGAGAACATCAGAAACAGGAGCAGGTCGTTCGTTCCGCCGAGCCTGCCTTGCCCTTTAATAAACTCTTGGCTGATCTGCTCTAGTTCACAAGTCCTTTTAAAATGTTCAATTCTTTCTTGCCGTCAACTCTCTGACAAGTCGACATCCGTCTACATCCTCTTTAAATATTTTTAGTGACCTAGCTCGCGCAAAATGTTTTGTGTGAGGTTTCAAGGAGGCACCTTCCATCTCTGAGATGATAGACTGGTGTTTTCTAAGTAGATCAGTAGCTGTGGGAATGTTAACTGTTTCAGAGGAATGTATTGTGGCTGGCATCGGGGTTGTAAAAAGCATTACGTCCATTGCAGGATCACACACACCAAGTGCACATTAATGTGGCAAAAGTTCATTTGGAGCCTGCACGCCTCTCTCAATACGTATGGGGCTAACAGATCCACATAAACTATAAGGAAATCCGTATTAGACTGATGAATTGACTCATTAACTTCAAATCACGTAGGTATTCTTCGTACTGATCTTGTCAAGTGCACGTCCTGTGGCGTGTAATCTTTGTGCCTTACTCTGTTCAAGTTTTACTAACCCTGTGATCTGCATTTTCTCGCTCACTATGATCTGTCCATCCTGCTCACAAGCAATGTTTTCACTGCACTCAGGTTCACGTCACTATAAATCACATCGATCAGTCCTGAGCAAAACATTGCGTTTTTCAGCCTTTCAATTTCTCTTTGGGAAACAAGTGATCCCAGCCTCCGCTCAAGTTTCATCGTAATCATCCCTTCTTGGATCACAGGTCTACTGAATAAACACGCACTTTCTTCACTCTCTCCGCATGGTACCAACGTCTGTGCCTGCGGCAAGGAGATCATTCCCTACAAACGAGATCAAACCTGCTGAGTATTCGTAATCTGGAATTCATGGCAGCCAACAAACCGACAGCCACCCTCAATCAACAATTCACCCAAACAAAAGAAACTATACCCAACACGTGCAAGACTAACTTAATTGAAATGATTCCATGCAAAAACTGCACCGACTAGTCGCCAAACAGGCAGACAAGCAGCAATCTCCACCCACGAACACCAATGAGCGATGAAACGCCACGGCCAACTGTCCCAAGTAGCCATACAGTCAGATGACAAAACCACAAATTCTACTGGAATACTGCAATGATCATTGGACAAGCTTGACAGAGGGCAGCCAAAGAATTCCTCGAGGCATGGCACTTTTCCAAAGAGTACGTCAACAAACACACCGACCCGTACGCAATATATTGGCATCTAAAACTAACAACTGGATCTGGCAACCAGAAGCAGCAGGAACGTAAGGAAATAAGTTCCAGAAGACACGGTATAGCAGCGCTTCACGCAAGGCTCAAAACCACTGAAAATGTCATCCAGATAGCAAACGAAATTTTTGCAAATAAAGCACACAACCATAGCAAGCAGCACACGAGTTACAAATCTTTACAGAAACCTGAAACATCAAATCTGTACGCAGTGCCCCAAATACACTCTGATCAAGGAAATACAAATGGTTGAAGATCGCTTGACTTATGAAGTTCAATCATTGTGCAGTGAAGGATAGCACACCAAATATGCACTAATTATTTATACACGTGTATGTGCTGTTTTTGGTGACACATGATGAAGGACATGCAGGTCTTTTTGAACAGCACTTCCGATCCTCGCACCATTTCATCAATAATAAATGAGATCTATACTATTCGTTGCTAACATCCAAATCATTTAACTCCTGTGTAAATTGCTGTGCCCCAAACACTGATTCATGTGATATCTCATGATTAACTGCCTTCTGTCCAGACTACGGTGCTGCTCTCTGTCTTCTCTTCATTAAATAATGCTCAATCTATGTGCCTCACCCCACTTAAATACTGACTTTCACTCACCGGTCAGCAACCATGTCGAACTATTCTGTAAATTGAAATGCACCACACCCACAACAAACTTATCAGGTTTCTAAAAGATGATTTCCCTTTCGTGAAGTTAACCTGACTCTGCCAACTCATATCCTGATGCGCCATGTGTCTGTTTTTCATATTCCTTAGAAAAGATTCAAATATTTTACGAACAATTAACACTAAGTTGTCCAATATTTAGTTTTGTTCAGTTTTCCCTCCCTCGCCCGTTTTAAATACTTCAGAATACAATATGTTCTTTCAGTCAACAAGAGGCAGAATTTCCAGAATGTAAAGAATTGTGAAGGGTGTTCAACAATTCGTTCTTGTAGGTGCAACGTTTAAAATAGATTTGGATAAGCACATGAATAGGAAACGTTTGGGGGGATACAGACCAAGAGCAAGCAGGTGGGACCAAGTAAGTTTGGGACTATGGTTCTCACGGACTGAATGGATTGAAGGGTCTGTTTTCGTGTTGCTTGACTCTATTATCTATTCCTTTTTGGTCAGCAACTGATTGTTTCTGGACCAGGTACACCCTCAGAGTCACAGAGTCAGGGTCATACGACACGGAAACAGACGTTTTTCACCAACTCGTTCATACGAGTATCTTTCAGTTAAATAGTGCCACCTGCCGACGCCTGGCACATATCACTTCAAATTTTCCTATCTGTGTATCTGTCCAATGTGTTTAAATTTATAATTGTGACCACCGCTACCACTTCCTCTGGCAGCTCGTTCCATCCATACACCATCCTTTGTGAAAGGAAATTCCCTCTCAGGGCTGATTTGAATCCTTTCTCTTTAATCTTCAACCAATGTGCTGTAGTTTTGGACTCTCTGTACTGGGTAGAAGATCTTGGCAATTCACTTTATCCCTGTCTTTCATGACTTTATAAATTCTACAACGTCGCCACTCCTCTGGTATTCTCTGCAAGAAAAGTCTCAACTTATCCAACGTCACCGTATAACTCAATCCCACCAGTACCAAGAATATCGTTGTGAATTTAACCTACAATCTTTCTCAGAAAGCAACATTCTTCGGAAGACAAAGGAACAGATCTGTGAAGCAGTATTCTAAAGGTGGCCTCCCCAATGTCCAACATAACGTCAAGGTGATGTCCCAAAGCCTATAGTCAATACTCTGACAAATGAAGTCAATAATGCAAAATGCCTTCTTCGCGAACATATCGCCCTCTGACTCCACTTTGTCAATAGGCAAGAGACAATATGTGCAGGAGTAGGCCATTCTGCCCTTCGAGCCTGCACCACCATTCATTATGATCATGGTGGATCATCCTTAATCAGTATCCTGTTCCTGCCTTATGTCCATAACCCTTGAGATTCCACTATCTTTGAGAGTTCTATCCAACTCCTTTTTAAATGAATGCAGAGACAGGACCACCACTGCCTTCTGGGGCAGAGCATTCACCGCAACCACCACTCTCTGGGTGAAGACGTTTCTCCTCATCTCTGTCCTAAGAGGTATACCCCGTATTTTTAAGCTGCGTCCTCTGGTGCGGCACGCACTCATCAGCAGAAAAATGTTTCCTGCCTCCAGAGTGTCCAATCCTTTAATAATCTTATACATCTCAATCAGATCCCCTCTCAGTCTTTTAAACTTAAGGGTATCCAAGCCCAGTCGTTCCAATCTTTCAAAATAAGATAGTCCCGCCATTCCATGAATTGACCGCGTAAACCTACGCAGCACTCCCTCAATAGCCAGAATGTCTTTCCTCAAATTTGGAGACAAGAACTGCACACAATATTCCAGGTGCGGTCTCACCAGGGCCCTGTACAGCGGCAGAAGAACTCCTTTGCTTCTATACTCAATCCCTCTTGTTATGAAGGCCAGCATGCTGCTGGCTTTCTTTACGACCTGATGTACCTGCATGCTTGCCTTCATTGAATGGTGTTCAAGAATACATAGATCTCTTTGTACTGCCCCTTTATCTAACTTGACTCAATTTAGGTAGTAATCTGCCTTCCTGTTCTTGCCACCAAAGTTGATAACCATACATTTATCCACATTAAACTGCATCTTTCATGCATCTGTCTACTCACCTGACCTGCCCAGATCACCCTGTAATCTCCTAACATCCTCCTCACATTTCATCCTACCACCCAGCGTTTTATCATCAGCAAATTTGCTCATGTTACTATTATTACCATCTTTTACATCATTAATGTATATTGTAAAAAGCTGCGGTCCCAGCACTGATCCCTGTGGCACCCCACTCTACACTGCCAGCCATTCCGAAAGGGAGCCGTTTATCACTAATCTGTTTCCTGTCAACCAACCAATTTTCAATCCAAGTCAGAACGTTGCCCCCAATAACATGCGCCCTAACATTGCTCACTAACCTCCTAAGTGGGACTTTATCAATGGCTATCTGAAAGTCCAGGTACACCACATCCACTGGATCTCCCTTTTCCATCTTCAGAGTTGCATCCTCAAAAAATTCCAGAAGTTTAGTCAGGCATGACTTCCCCTTCATAAATGCATGCTGAGTCTGAATTATCCTGCTACTGCTATCGAGATGTGTCGTAATTGCATCATTTATAATTGACTCCAGCATCTTTCCCACCACTGAGGTCAGACGAACTGAACTGTGCATCTGCACCCCAAATTCCCTCTGTTCAACAACTCTCCCCAGAGTCGTGCTATCTTGGAACCAATGGGACATGTCCTGGATTATTAATGAGGGTGAGATTCGCAACACATGCTACTCCAAAACGGAGTTGTGCTGATTGCAACCGCAAGACACATTTCCAATTGCTTGACAATCACCTCTGCTGTTCGCAGTTATTCATCTCTATCGGCTACAGCTTCTGCTCCTGCAGTTGCACTGAGTGATTTGAGAAGACGATGAATTCAGCACACGCATCCAGCTTCAATTTAACATGATGTTGCCAGAACCTGAAGAGGCTCTCGGAAAAAAAAGGGGCTCACACCCATTCTCAGATCGTCAGACAGAGAGAGATTGAAATTGCACCAACAGGGAAAGCAAAATGGATACGATATACATAAGATTTAGGAAGAGATAGAAAAATATTCGGAGACTTGAAGAATAAGGCATGGACAAAATTACAAAAAAAAAACGTGAGGAATGGAGAAAATGGAAGGATGTGCACGCAGACAGTGAGAATGTGAGACTGATTTATACAGAGAGAATGACAGTGGAAGACACAGACGAAAGAAACACAGAGCAATTGAAAGAGAAAAACAGAGGAAGGCGATAACAAAGGTACATGGCCATGGAGAAGTTTGGGATTCAGTTGGGGTGCATCATGAAGCAATGTTTTACAGGTAATTCCATGTTGTTGTCTGTTTAGGTTTTCTCCTGAGGAAGGTGGGAGGCACCTTCAGGTTCCGGATATGAGGTCATATCAACTCGAGCCTGCAGGAGGCATCAATTGGACGGTGCAGGGATCCGTTTCCATGCAGCATGATATATTGATACCATTGACTGCATCATGGGCCGGGGACAAAACACTCAGAACAGAAGGAACTGTGCAGAGATTAGTATAGCGGCACCATTCAGAAGATGCTAACCAATAAAGAGATTTCATATAGAATACACCGAACAATACAGAGACATCACTCAGAACGCATCGACCACTAGAGAGACATCGTATAGGAAGTTATGACCATCAGACACATAATTCAGAAGTCACTGAGCTTTGCTTAGGCTGTGATAGCAGTACTGACTATCTGCCTGGTCCTGTGCTATTCACTGAGCTCTGAAATGTAGCAGGATCCTGAGCCAACTCAGGGACCTCCGTGCAGCATTACATGCATCCAGCATAGTAGTGCAGGACAGCTTTGGGAGAGACACGCAGGAACTAACTTGGAGCTCCCTGCTCGATGCTCTATCAGGGTCTTCTGTCAGTACAGACTAACTCTCTATATGCACCCAAGGATCTTGCTCAGAACACTCTCAACCTTAGTGTTTGTGCTGGAAAAGTTGAGGTCCGGAATTTCTGACACCTTTTGGTACATATAATGGTTTACTCCATGGAGTTGATGTTGATGATAGGCGGAATTTGAATGAAAATCTTCCGCTGCATCACTGCATCTGATTCCTTTGCATCTACCACCGCTTTTGGAGCGGGTAGGAGAAGATGAAGTGTCAGCTGGAACCCAAATGACATGGAAGACAAGTATAGTTTATATCATAGCGCCTGAGACCCGGGTTCAATTCCCGCCTCAGGCGACTGACTGTGTGGAGTTTGCACGTTCTCCCCGTGTCTGCGTGGGATTCCTCCAGGTGCTCCGGTTTCCTCCCACGGTCCAAAGATGTGCAGGTCAGGTGAAATGGCCATGCTAAATTGCCCGTAGTGTTAGGTAAGGAGTAAATGTAGGGATATGGGTGGGTTGCGCTTCGGCGGGTCGGTGTGGACTTGTTGGGCCGAAGGACCTGTTTCCACACTGTGATGTAATCTAATCTAATCATTGTAAAGTATATGGTAAAGTATACCACAACACTTTGGGAACAGGGTGGGAACGAGGAATGAAGATGCAGAAAAAATTAACAGCAGAGACAATTCGGATCATCATGACTATCTTCCAAGCAATACAATTATGGTAAGTTGAACAGTTGTTCTATTTAATTCCTTTTACCCTGCATATTACCCATCATCAATAATCGATCAATCTTGATCATGGAAACACTCACAGCCTGACTTTAAACTTTCTGTCAGAGCCGTACAAAATGCAGACACACTGAGTAAGAAGAATGTTTGTCCATCATTCCAAAATGGTAATGCATGATTCTAGATTCCATCATCAATAAAAACATCTTACCCTTTATAGCTTTCATAATTTTTCCCATCAGTGGTGAGTATTGTAGAATGCCATAGAATCCTTACAATGTCGAAATAGACCATTTAGCTCAACAAGTCCGCTGTGACCCTCCAAAAAACATCAAAACCAAAATCATCACCCGCCCTGTCATCCAATAAGTGCATCCGGTCAAAACCTTCTCCCTATCCACACATTGTGCATTCTCCCACAGCTAGCACAACTAACCCAAACTACATCAGAAGTGGAAATTAGCAAGGCCTATCGAGCTACCTTGCACATCTTTGGATTGTGGGAGGAAGAGTGTGGTGCTGGAAATGCACAGCAGTTCAGATAGCATTCTAGGAGCAGAAGAATCAACTTTTCTTGCATCAGCCCTTCATTCCGAATGAGGCTTGTGGGCCGGTGGGCGGGACTGAGATATACATGGGAGAAGGTGGGGCTGGGGGAAGGGAGCTTAGAATACATTAGGTAAATGAAGGTGGGGAGGATTTGGTAGATTGGAGAGGAGAGTGGAGTGGATAGAGAGAAATGATGAAAGATTATTCAAGAGGGCGGTGCCAAGTTGGAGGTTGAGGACTGGGATAAGGTGGGGTGAATGGAAGTGATGAAATTGGTGAAATCCGCTTTAATCCCGTGTGGTTTGCAGGTTCCCAATGCGGTAAATGAACCGTTTTCATCCAGGCATCGGGTGATTCATTTTGGCGATGTAGGAGGTCTTCCTCCACGCCTCAAATTCTACCTTGCGAAATTGGAAACGCAGGGGATTAATGTGGATTTGACAGTTTACTCATTTCCCCTCGCCCCACCTTATCTCAGAGCCATGCCCCCAAATCGGCACTGTCTTTTTGTCTTGTCCATCCACCCTGCACCCTCCTGTCCGACCGTTCACCTTCTCCCTCAACTTCATCCGTATATTGCTTACTAAGCCACCTTCTCTCCAGCCCCACCCGACTTCTGTTTATCTCTCAGCCTCCCAGCCACAAACCTTTGCCCGAAACATCGATACTCCTACTCCTCGGATGCTGGCAGACCTGCTCTGCTTTTCCAGCATCATAATCTCGACTCTGATCTCTCGATTCTGCATTCCTCAATTTCACCTTGTGTTTGGAAGCCGGAGCACCCAACGGAAGCACACGCAGACACGGGGATAAAGTGAAAACTCCACACAGACTGTCACCTGAGGCTGGAATCGAAGCCCGGTCCCTTGTGCAAAGACGCACATACTACGTGAGTGTGTCAATGTTGGAACGTCGGTACAGAAGGAATGATGCACCACTGGAGGGTCAATAATAATGTGACGCCACATGTTAGAGAATCAGTACGAAGGAAGTGAAGACTTGCTGCAGGGTCAGGACTGAGGCAGTGCTGCATTGACACAGGGCCAGTATTGAGGGAGTATTGCACTTTTGGAGTGCCTGCGCAGAGGACCACTGAACTGTCAGAGTGGCAGTACTGCGGGATCGCCGTAATGGCAGATGGTTAGTTCTGAGTGGTCAGTGCACTGTCGGTGTATCAACACTAAAGGAACTGCTAGATCGTGACAGTAAAAGGGAGGTCCCTGATGCATCTCGATTGACAGTCACAGTTTCAACATCTGCATTTCCCAGAAGTTCTGTACTATATGGAGGTCTGTCAATCTGATGAGAAGGTTTGGTACAGACTTTTCTTCTTGGGACGAGTGTAAGAATCTGTTTCTGGAATGGATGTGTTCGCCGGATGAGTTTCATTTGTTTCAGAATTTACATGATGCGATGTGTTGCTATTTAGTTTTAGTGGTGGCTTGAATTTGACTTCGATTAAATGCAGAAAATGAATCTGTTTACGTTTTTGAAGTTGTGAGCGGTGCTGAATTAGTTTGCTGTTAAAACATATCATTGCAAGCTGTACAGAGAGTGGCATGGCCATATTATCACTAGTTTGCTTTTTCTTGTAAGCTAGAGATTGGTGTTCTGTGGGTGAGGATTTAAATCCACGACTGTAGATGCTTAAATTCAAATTGCTACCTTACTTGGATTTAAAATTCTCATCCATTTCTCCATTGTTGGTAACCCATCATGTGCACTGGGTCCTCTTCCATCAGAAAGGGCAGTGTGTTCACTTCACGTGTTCCTTCGTCTAATTCCACATCCTGGGAAATTGGGGATGGAGAATAAATGCTAACCTCGGCAGCAATGCACATATTCTTTGGATGATAAGAATCACATTTTAATGAGTAAGTGAAATGCTCTAATTTGAAGAAGGCAGCTCCTACCTGAGAGCACAGCTGGACAGGTCTGAGATATGCTTTCATATTTGTAATAAACTGTCTTGATGCAACATCGGTTAAAATAATTTGTGATGTTGGGATGAGGCTTATGGTGTTTGAACGGCCTGTGTTATTGCTGGCAGATTCCAAATTATGTAAAAACAATGACTGCAGATGCTGAAAACCAGATTCTGGATTAGTGGTGCTAGAAGAGTACAGCAGTTCAGGCAGCATCCGAGGAGCAGTAAAACCGACTCAGGAATACAGGCAGAGAGCCTGAAGGGTGGAGAGATAAGTGAGAGGAGGGTGGGGGAGAAAGTAGCATAGAGTAAAATAGGTGAGTGGGGGAGGGGATGAAGGTGATCGTTCGGGGGGACGGTAGAGTGGATTGGTGGAAAAGAAGATAGGCAGGTTGGACAGGTTATGAGGGCGGTGCTGAGCTGGAAGTTTGGAACTGCAATGAGGTGGGGAAGGGGAAATGAGGAAACTGTTGAAGTCCGCATTGATGCCCTGGGGTTGAAGTTTTCCGAGGTGGAAAATGAGGCGTTCTTCCTCCAGGCGTCTGGTGGTGAAGGAGCGGCGGTAAAGGAGGCCCAGGACTTCCATGTTCTCGGCAGAGTTGGAGGGATATTTGAAATGTTGGGCCATAGGGTGGCGTGGTTGGTTGGTGCGGGTGTCCCGGAGAGTTCCCTAAAGCGCTCTGCTAGGAGGCATCTAGTCTCCTCGCTCCTCGGATGCTGCCTGAACTGCTGTGCTCATCCAGCACCACTACTCCAGATTCCAAATTATGTTCCTCCATAACTGGGATTAAACGAGTTACTGTAATAAATTTGTTGACTAACAGAAATTTGAAAGAAAAAACAACAAAGCTGAGAAATGTTGTGACCTCAATCTCCACAAGGAGCTTCCACACAGTATAAAGCAACGTCTCTGGGAATATATCAGCTCAGTGTTTCAAACGAGGAGCTTGCCAGCTGCCTGCAGGGACAGATCGCCGCACATGGGAAAATGCATCTACGAATTCAAAAGCGGAGAAGGTATTCTACACCACGCTTGCTTTTATTGGCGTTCCTGTTATGGCATTATGACATTGAAATTGTTTTAATCTGCTGATGATATGCTCTCTGTTTTTTGCTTTTCAACAACAATGTCTCCAGCTCCCTGGGTGGTTAGCCTATCCAAGCACGAGAAGAGTGACAGCAATTCATTCAACAGCATTCTAGGTACAATTCACCACTTACAGGGACACCCAGCTGCAGCATTTTCTAATCTTAGTGTTCTGTCATCGATTCTGTTTTCATCCGGATTGAAAGTACGAGGACAGATCACGCAAGTTAGCTCTGAAGAAGGGTCACTTGAAGCGAAGCATTGCCTCTGCTTTGTCTTCACGGATGCTGCCGGGAAATTTTTAATTTGATTTTCAAATTAGGCCTGTTTTCTCAAGACTCGTGTTCTGACGATGTTCTACAAATATTAAAAGGAGAAGACAGGAAAGCATGAACTATTTCCATTGGTGGCGGATTCTAGAATGTGGGAGCTTAGTGTTAGAATGAGGTTCAGAGGTGTAAAGAGGAACTTCTGAACAGAAAGGACGGACAGGTTTGGAACTCTATTTCCTACAGTAGATGCTGGATCAGTTATGAATTTTAAAGTCGATAGTACATTTTTTGTTCAACAATAGGAATAGAGGAAAACGCCCTTTTTCATTTCTATTACTTCATCTAACCACCATCCTTCTGGAAATGCTCTCCTCCCCAGAATCTATGATCAGTGGATTGAAATCTTGACAGAGTGTCCTCCTGCGACATTTACGTTGAGATGTATGTCATGTGCAGATGTGTAGATTTACAACGCAAAGATCATAGCAGTCCAAACACTCTCACGTTGTTACGAAGGGAGTCCTGTAATGCTTCCCTCGTGTAAAACATGGAACAGTCCTATTTAAGATCCTGTAGACATTTTGATGACCTGTTTCCTAATCCTATGGAGGCTCTGATCAGGATTTCATCCAATGATAAGAGCAGAGAATGGCTTGAGAGAGAGTTTGTTCTATTGATAGTTCAATCACGGGTCCGATGACTGATTTGGTAGCGAGATTTCTAACAGACTCTGCACCTGACAGTTTTGGAGCTGAAAACTGTCAGAATCGACTCCACCCATTCGAATGCACGTTTGATAGTGGGCAAAGAGTTGAGCCAGAAGAACCTACAGCAGGTCAGGCAGCATCAGAGGACGTGGGAGTCGACGTTTCAGTTTGAAATATTTCATCAGGCCTCGAGAGGGGGAAGGGGACTCAGAAATAAATGGGCAGGTATGGCTTTTGGAAATATATGTGAGATAGCAACAGGTGGAAGCAAGCCGGAGTTGTCTGTGATTGATCAGTGGGAAGACTGGAAAGTATAGGTGGCAAGGAAGATGGACAGGTCGAGTCAGATCAAGGTAGTGAGATGGAGAAGGAGGGCTGTGCCTGGGATGATATAGGTTGATGGGAGATTTAGAAGCTGGTAAATTCTACGTTAAGGCAATAAAATCTTACTGTTGTTCTGTAGAATAGGCGGGGGGAATTATGATCAGTAATTCATTGCTTCTGTTCCCATTTGATAGCAATTGCAATACATGCCTGGGGAAAGTGCGGTGTGTCACCTTGCACGACTCGCTACCTGGTGGTTATGGCAGCTACCCACCTGATGGTTATTATCGCGACTGTTGTTGCACAAACACATTTATTTACATAGCAACATTGACTCGGTTCAGAGCGAAAGATTAGTTACACAGCAAAATACCTGGTCACAGGAATTCTTTGCTTTTTGAATAAATTCGGCTAAATATTATAAATGGTGGCACTCCTTTTAACATTACCTGCCTAATTCTAATGGCTGCTAATTCAATGCAGTCCAAAACACGAACTTCCTGTCATGCGTTGGAAAGTCTAAATTGATTGATATATTGTGATGTGTCATGAAGTACACAGAAAAGTTTATTTTAACGAATAGTCCAGGCAGCTTATAGTAAGTTAGGATGTGGAGATCAAGAGACTTAAACCGAGACATACAGGTTAAAATGAAAAGAGCATGTACTCGGTGACACCAACATTAGTAATATCAGTATTATTTGAGGCAAGAGTGCAATTTACACAACGCAGCTCCTTTGTCTTAACAGTGATACCATTCCTCTCTCTGCCGGCCTCCCCACAGCACTTTGCAGGGGCTGGTGGAGGATGAACGCCCTCAAGCATTCAGCCGGAGAGGGACAGAATGAGAGGGGATTTTCACAGCATCATCAGACAATCATCAGATCAGAAGATGCTTCGATTTAAACTTCGACTCAGCAGTGATAGGTCAGAAGCTAAATTGTAAAGGGGACAGTGCACAGGACTTTATCGTATTCGCTCAGCCAACAGTCAGGAAAACAAATGTCCCCAGCGTTTAACAGTGCTTGGCGTAGGATAAAGTGGACAAGGTAACATATTATTGTAAGTTTGCTGTAAAAATTAAAATTGTCTTGGGATATATTCATTTTACTGAAAGCAGTTCCAAACATATACAATGTTTTTTTCTTAAGTGTTGAAGTCATAAATACGACAACCTAAGTTACTCCCCGCCTCCCTACATTGAACAACATTTCACTCTGTTTGCCCCATGTGAATAAGATATTTATATCATTTTATAATTTCACGGCCGTACTGATTTAATTGCTACCTATATTGCACTAACTCATTCATTAAGAAAAGGTATGAATGCAGATGCTGGAGAGTCAGAGTTAAAGACTGTGGCATTGGAAAAGCACAGTATGTCAGTCAACATCTGAAGAGCAGGCGAATCGAAGTTTCGAATGTAAGCCCGTGAAAAGGAATGCAGACGGGCAAATGATCTGAGAGATAAATAGGGAAGTGGGGTGGGACTTGTGGATAAGATAGATCGGAAGTCGATAGGTGGATGCAGGGAAGGACAATTGTGATAGGTCGGTGGGGAGGGTGGAGTGGTCAAGTGGGAAGGAAGATGGGCAGGAAGGACAGAACAAGAGAACTGTGTCAATTTAGAGTGTTAGATCTGGGATCAGATAGTGGGAGGGGACATGATGCAGTTGGTGTTTCTCAAATTTGATTACATGTCGTAGAAGCGTTCCGAGGTGGTAGATAAGGCTGTCGAGCCAAAGAGTCATAGAGATGTACAGCATGGAAACCTTCGGTCCAAACCTTCCATGCTGACCAGATATCCCAACCCAATCGAGTCCCACCTGCCCGCAGCCACCTCATATACCTCCAAACCCTTCCTACTCATATACCCATCCACCTGCCTCTTAAAGATTGTATTGGCAGCTCATTCCATACAACTACCACCCTCTGTGTGAAAACGTTGCCCCATAGGTCTGTTTTATATCTTTCTCCTCTAACCCTAATCCTATGCCCTCTAGTTCTGGACTCCTCGACTCAAGGGAAAAGACTTTGCCTATTTACCCTACCCATGCCTATTTACCCGTCATGATTTTGCACACCTCTATAAGACCACCCCCCCCCCCCCCCCCTCTGACGCTCCAGGAAAAGGAGAACCAGCCTGTTCAGCCTCTCCCTATTGCTCAAATCCTCCATCCTGGCAACATCCTTGTAAATCTTTTCTGAAACCTTTCCCGTTTCGCTACATCTTTCCTCTAGTTCATCCTCTCGTTGTAGGGTGGATATGACACGGCAGTGCAAGATACTCAGGATCTGCATTTCCTTGGGGGAATGGAAGGGGGAGTTCAGTGGTTGTCACAAGGTGGTAAGTTTGGTTGCTGCATGCGGCCAGAGATGTTTTGTGAACAACTCTGCATGTTCGCATCGCGTGGACAAGTTGAAGGAGAACTTTGTTGAAGACAAAGGGCAAATTACAGTCCTAGAAACAGGTGGACATCTGGGATGTCCTGTAGTAAAATTACCCCTGCTGGGATCAGATGCCGTTGTAGGAATTGAGAGTAATGGATCACGACTACAACCCACCCTCCCGCTTTCCAAATACACCATACTACTCGGCACCCTGTGCTGACCTCTTATCCTCCCTCGATCTCATTATCTCAAACAGCCACCGGCGCCTCAAACGATCATTCCTTCTTAGCAACTGCAACCTCTCACCCTCACAGCGCTCAGCCTCCACTGGCCCTGCTGCCACCCCAACCTCACCATCAAACCAGCAAACCAGAGTCGAATGTGATAGTATAACACAACGACTTGTAACTCACCAAATCCGGTGCAGGTTTACATGAGAGCATCCTTGACACAAAGTAGAGCACCAAGCAGCCCGTTTAAACAATTTACTGACCATTTCAATTATTTCTATTTCAAGCTCATCCTTACCCTAAATCCATGCAGACAAATGGGTATTTTGTGGGTAAGACAAAATACTCGGGGCATAAAAATACTTTTGACAATCCAATCTTTCCACGTTCAAAGCTCACTGACCTTTGCCCTAAACCTCAAATTCAAGCTTGATGACTCGAACGAATTATTCGGTTCCATATTAATTGATGGGTTTTCTTTCTTGTTTCAATTTTCTCTGTTACCGGACAGAGCAAGTGTACCATAGTCGATATCACACTTTCCTCTTCCGTACCACCAGAATGTACATTTCCATTACCACTGCTCCCAGGTTCAAGTCTTTTTCACGATTCACAACTTTATATTCCTATTTCAATGTCATGCAGGCAATCAGAATTCTCTTCGTCCGGTTCTGTTGCTAAAGGAGTCCATTGTCTGTTCGTGAATATTCAGTAGACCGCAGGTATGAACCGTCATGAACACAAAGCCGCGTCGGACCCATCGCGCTCGCAGTCCCACATGTTCTGGTAAAGTTTCACCCTGACGGGATCTCCTTGTTTACGCATATCAATCAAATGTTTCTGTGCTCCCTTTCCCAGTATCTGGCTTTCTGACTGTCTGCACATTCCCCTTTCAGCTCCTGCAGCTATTTTTCCAGTTTTTCTAACACATTGTTCAACTTTATTCATGCAATTGCATATCTCCAGCCCTGCGACTACCACACCCACTTGCAGCTGCATTGTCTGTCCAGTCATTAATTCAAAGCGGATCAACCTGGTTCACTTTGTTGGGTTTAACCTCAGTTACACAAGGATGGTGGGGTGTACTCTTGCCTATTCCTGTCCAGTTTCCGTCAGGACGTTAGTCAGACTAGCTTTCAGTGTCCGATGAATTCATTCTGCCGTACATGAACTTTTGGGGATTGTATGAGGGATGGAATCACAGTTCTGTAAATAGCAGGGAACATAGCTGTTCAATTACTTTCGTTGGAAAATGTGTATCTTGATCAGAATCTACCGGGAATTGCTTTCAACAACAGTTTATACCCATCTTTTAAGGACCAGCCGGATTTCTTTTCCTGTGACTGGTTTTCTGGTCGTTTAAAGTCGATGTGCAATTGTTCCCATGGGGCCCTGGGTTTTGGCAGGTGGTTCCATTTTCCCTTGACTGTTTTCACTGTCTCGAATTGTGCGCAGAGGGAACATCATTAAACAAACTTTGCCATTTCGCTTCCTATTCCATACCACCCTCAGCAACACTTCATCTGATATTGCATGTTTTCTCACCCGATATGGGCCAGACCATGGTATGTTTTAGTAAGGGCTGGAAATGTGTTGCTGGAAAAGCGCAGCAGGTCAGGCAGCATCCAGGGAACAGGAGAATCGACGTTTCGGGCATAAGCCCTTCTTCCCCTGAACTCCAGCATCTGCAGACCTCACTTTCTCCTATGTTTTAGTAAGGGATTATGCCCGAAAGGGCTTATGCCCGAAACGTCGATTCTCCTGTTCCCTGGATGCTGCCTGACCTGCTGCGCTTTTCCAACAACACATTTTCGGCTATGTTTTAATAATGTTTGTCTTGTATAGTGTGGTTCCAATGCTTGATTCTGCACCTTCCATACCCTGTTTTCCCCTCTCATTGCCCCATTTCCAATTGTTCTTGAGGATGAGAAAATCGTTATACTGAAATACCGTCGCCTCTGGACAGAGAATCCAGAACCATGGGACACAAGCTCTCCAAACAAAAGCAGGAAAGAGAGGGAATTCCTTTCCTTGCAAGCTCATTGATCTATGAATATTTTCTTCTCCAGAGAGAATTGGAAAGTGGGTGATTGAAGGTATTCTCGGAAGAACCTTTCAATTCTTGGTAGACCAAGGAATCAGTGGTTTTGTTGTCTATCGCGGAAGTGAGGTTAAGGCTACAATGAGGTCTGACATGTTCCAATGGGCTGATGTTGATGAAGGAGGGTCCATTGGCAGAAAACTGATTCTCTATTCCCTAAATCGTATGAATCTCGATACTGTTGTTTATTTACTGAAAACATTGAAACTTAACTTGCTCAATTGCAAATCTGTTGTAAAAGTGCAAGAATTACTTTAAAGTCTACAGTTGTTTGTCAAGTGTCCACAACACTTTTCTTTTCAAAAAAAGGTAAAAATATCTGACCTGTATTGGTCTGAACACTGCCGTCAAGGGAAATGTATTTAACGCGGGACCACAAGAGAGCAGGAGTCTTGTCTGGAGGAAATGTGTGTGACTTCTTTCCAAGCTCAGTCTCCTGTAGCAAGAAGAGAACATTTTTTTTCTCAATGAAGAGATGGTTGTTTGAAAGAACCTTGAGTGGCAAAGAATGTGGAAATCTTGTCAAGACGATGATGGAGACTTATCTCATGTTGAGAAGGTAAGGATGAGACAGGTCTTTAGAGTGCTGCAAAGTAGACAAGTGGAGCAGGACGGGTAGAAAGGGCATTACAAAGCTTCAGTGAATAGGATTAAGAACGTTCTAGACTTATGTGACGAACAAGGGGATGGCCAGAGTGAGCGTATGGCTGATCATGGTTAGTGGAGGCAACTTGCGCCTGGAGTTGGTGAAAGTATGGAGGACCTGAATGAATACTTTACTGAAGTACTCACTATCGAGAGGTATGTTGACTTTCTGTTAATCGCGTGAAACAGACTGATGTGCTAGACCGAGAGACGCTGGTGTTGGACTGGCGTGTACAAAGCTAACAAAATCACGCAACATCAGTTTATAGTCGAACAGGTGTGTTTGGAAGCACTAACGTTCGGAGCGCTGCTCCTTGATCTGGTGATTGTGGAGAATAAGATTGGTGACACGGAATTTATAGCAAAAGTTTACAGTGTGATGTAACTGAAATTATACATTGAAAAAAACCCGGATTGTTTGTTAAGCCTCTCATCTTTTACATATGTGTACATGTCAGTGTGGGTGGGGTTTGGGGGTTTATGAGTGTCTGTGAGAGGTTGTGTGTGTGTGAGCGTAAAGGAGTTTAAGTCAGTAAGAGTGTGTGTGTGGGAATGTACGTATGAGAGTATGTGGGAGTGTATGAGAGAGGGTCTGTGTTTGTGTGTATGTGTGTGTGCGTGTATGTGCGAAAATGCCTGCCTGTCTGTTGGTATATCTGTATATGTGTATGCACAGTGCAATGGGCTCAGCTGTCGTGTGACATCAACCCAAGGTCCCGATTTATCCATTACCGTATCCTCTGTTTGGTCACGCCAATGTTCCATGCCTCAGGGCATCTTACGTGCAGCGTATGAGACAGACAATTTTGGCTGAGTCGCATGAGTACTTGTCACGTACATGGTGGGCGGTATCCCCATGCGTAATGGTGGCATCTGTGTCGACATTCTGACATGTCTTGCAGCGTCTACCATGAACATTTTGCAATATATTTTCCTGAACGTCGGGCATTTTGCGACGAAAAATGATCTATTTGAGGTTTGGTAGCTGTTTAAAGGCGAGACGTGGAGGTGTGGGGAAAGTCTTGGTGAGGTGTTCATCCTCAATGAGAATGAGTTGCAGGCTGCAAAGAACATGATGTCGTGTTTCGGCTCGTGGGAAGTACTGGACAACGACAGGTACCCTGTCGTTTGCAGCTCACGTCTGTCCCCGATGAGGTTATTAAGGTTTCTCGCTTGGGCATGTCGGAACTGGTTATCGATGAGTTGAGCATCGTACCCCTTTCTTATGAGGACATCCTTGAATGCGTGTCAGGAACTCTAAAGAACTGAATGCAAAGTCCTGATTGATGTGTTCCGTTCACGGGTGAGCTGTTGATTCGCTTCGGCCGGTAGTTGTCTGTATTTTTCCTGTTTGTTCAGTTGTCGGTACATTTCCTTGCAATAATCTGTTCGATTCTGAATGACCATGGTTCGTGGTTTATCTGCTGTTTTGATGACAATGATGGGATTGGTTTCGAGAGCATGAATGTCGTTGCATTGTGATCGGGTGATGTTCTGATCTACCTACCTGCCAAGCTCAGGACAGCGGCCCGCAGGTGGGGTCCAAGTTGACTGTCACTTTGGTCACTCCTCTACAAATCCCTTTGATGACTGTTCAGATTCGTCGATGGGCTCATAGGGAGCACTGCTGGCATCCTGAAAGAATTCACGGAGTCTCGTACGTCTGATGAATTCCTCAGTGTCTGTTGCAAGACCCAAGAGTCACCACCACAAAACCACCAACACCAAAATGGACCCCATTCTGTAAACTTTTGTTATAAATGCTGCTCCTTATTTTCGTATTCTCCACAATTACCTGATGAAGGAGCAGCGCTCCGAAAGCTAGTGCTTCCAAGTAAACTTCTTGGACTATAACATGGTGTTGCGCGATTGTTACCTGTTGGGCCGGGTTAACGTGAGGAAGGAGGATGTTTTGATAATTTAAAAAAAAAATACACACAAAAGAATAGATAAATCCCCTGTGCCAGGCAATATATAACATGGGTTACTGCAGGAACAGAGGGAAGAGATTGCTGCACATTTGGTGATGATCTTTGTAACCTCACTCTCCACTGGAGTAGTTCCAGATGATTGGAGCGTGTCAAGTGTTTTTCCCTTGTTTACGAAAAGAAGTAGGGAATGCTGGGAATTTCAGACCAGTCAGTCTTACGACACTGTTTGCCACAATATTGGAGAGGGGTCTGAGTCACAGGATTTATGATTACTTGAAAAAAAACATAGTTTGATTTGAGACAGTCAGGTTAGCTTTGTGAGGGGCAGGTCATGCCTCACAAACCTTATTGAAATATTTAAGGATGTGTCAAAAACACGTTCAAGAAGGTAAAACAGTGGAGGTGGTGTACACGGATTTCAGCAAAACTTTTGAAAAAGCTTCCCCTATGTCGGTTCATTCATGAAACAAGGATACATGGGATACACGGAAATCTGTCAGTCTGGATGCAGAATTGGTTGGCTCATAGAAGATAAAGTTTGGAAGTAGATGGAAAGTATTCAGTCTGGAGTTCTGTGACCAGTGGTGTTCGGCAGGGATAGGTTCTCGGATTTCTGTTCTTTGAGATTTTTATAAACAACTTGAATTAGCAAGTGAAAGAGTGGGTCCGTACGTTTACCAAAGAAACGAAGGTTGGTGGGGTTGTGGATAGTTTGGAGGGCTATTTCAGTTTGTAAATGGATATTGCCAGGATGAAGAACAAGGCTGAGAAGTGGTAGATTGAGTTCAACCTGGAAAGGTGTGAAGTTATTCACTTTCGAAAATCGAATTTGAATGTAGCATGCAGGGTTAAAAACAGGATTCGTGGCAATGCGCAGGAGCAGAGCCTTGCTGTCCATGTTCATAGATCCCTCAAAGTTGCCACCCAGGATGATAGGATTGTTATGAAGGCATATGTTGTGTTAGCTTTCATTAGCAGGGGATTGAGCTTAAGAGCAGCGAGGTTGTGCTGCAGCTGTACAAAAATCTGGTGGGGCCGTATTTGGACGATTACGCTCAGTTCTAGTCACTGCATTATCGGAAGAATGGGGAGCGTTGGAAAGTGTTTAAAGAGATTAACTAGGATGTTGCTGGTATTTGTGAAGGGCTTATGAGCAAAGGCTGAAGAACCTGAGACGACTTTCGTTAGAGAGAAGAAGTTTGAGAGGTGACTTAATTGAGGCATATAAGATAATCAGAAGGTTAGATAGGGTCGAAGGTTAGAGGTAAATATATATATTCAAATGGTGATGAATAGCACGAGGGGACACAGGTCAAATTTGCTGGGTGACAGAGAAAGGACAGAATTCAGAAGTATCCAGGGTTCAGGGGCCTCTATTGCGCTGTATGTTATATATACTGTAAACTGCCAACACAGCGAAGGGCAGATTGTTTACATTTTGCAGCCTTCGTGAAACAGGAGGATACAAGCCTAATGTTTCCAAAGAGAGTCTGAACTTTCTACCTCACAGGAGAGTGTCCAAGCAGCTCACATCCAACATGCAGATTGGGATTCAGGGAAGTGAGCAGTTCAGACGAAAAGCAGAAGAATCAGTTCTCCTCAGTTTAGAGCTGGGGTTTGAATTTTATTTCAAATGTTTTATCTTGACTTATCTTGATGCTCCCGAACAATCCCGCGGACTGTACCGTCTTCTGCACTTCACAGTTGTTGCAACTAATTTGATGATCCAAAGGAAATACCCTTTCTCCTGATTGACCTCTGGTCTCCCACCGTGCATGGACAGACTGTTTTAGAAGGCAGGAGCTGTTATCTCACACAGTTCTTCACAGTCTCTTGTCGGATAATCACCTGCACGTTCACAGAGTGCAGGCAAGCAATTGTTTCTATTGTTTCTCTAAACAATTTGCCGGGATGTGCGAGGGAGGAGCGAAGGACATCGGGGAAGGTGAGCCTAACTATTTAAACGACTTACTTCAGGCTCCGGGACTCCATTTGCTGAGATGTGCGAGGGAGGAGGGAAGGACTTCTGGGAAGTTTATAAGTTGGTGAGATCTAAACCCGAGACTCTACATGTATAGTCTCCCTAACCCACCTTCTCTAACCATACTAGGAATCTGTAAACTAGGTAAGTTTTCAGGTTTCTCTTTTTTTTCTTCCCTTCCTTTATAAATTCTGCTCAGGCTAAAAAAGTAGCGGGATATAGATGTTAGGGCAGTTGCATGTTCGTCCAGCAGTATGTGGCAGGTGAGAGACACTTCACATGTCTCTGCCAACTACATCTGCGGGAAGTGCACCCAACTCCAGCTCCTCGAAAACCGAGTTAGGGAACTGGAGCTGGAGCTGGAGCTGGAGCCGGTTGAAAAACGGATCATTCGGGAGGCTGAGGAGGACATTGAGAGGATGCACAGGAAAGTTGTCACTCCCCAGACACAGGATAAGGACAGCTGGGTTGCTGTCAGTGGTTGGGGGGGGGGGGGGAACATACGGTCAGAGCACGGATCCCCTGTGGCTGTTCCCCTCAGCAATAAGTATACTGTTTTGGATACTACTGGTGGTGGCACGGAAAGCCATAGTTGTCAGGTCTCTTGCACTGAGCCTGGCACTGTGGCTCAGAAGGGAAAGGGAGGAATAGAAAGGCGCTAGTGATAGGGGACTCAATAGTTAGACGGATTGACAGGAAATTTTGTGGTCAGGAACGGAACTCGCGGAAGGTATGTTGCCTCCCTGATACCAGGCCCCGGGATGTCACATGCTTCTGAAGGGGAAGGGTGAGCAGCCAGAAATCGTGGTACATATTGGCACCAATGATATAGCCAGGATAGGGATTGCTGTTCTTAAAAATGACTACAGAGTGTTAGGTTGGAAACTGAAGAGCAGGACGAGAAGAGCAGTGACCTGAGGTTTGCTACCGTTGCCGCGAAATAGTGAGAAGAGGAACAGTCAGTGAATGCAGTTTAACACGTGGTTGCGAGGTTGGTGCAGGAGGGAGGGCTTCAAATACCCAGACCATTGGGATACCTTCTGGGAAAGGTGGGACCTGTACATGAAGGACTGGTTGCACCTGAACTGGAGGTGTACAAAAGTCCTGGATGGGAAATTTGCTCGTGTGATTCGGGAGGGTTTAAACTAGTTTGGCTGGGGGGTGGGAATCATAGCCACATGTCTGAAAGGGGGTCAATTGA
This sequence comes from Chiloscyllium plagiosum, assembly GCF_004010195.1. Classification (NCBI taxonomy): domain Eukaryota; kingdom Metazoa; phylum Chordata; class Chondrichthyes; order Orectolobiformes; family Hemiscylliidae; genus Chiloscyllium; species Chiloscyllium plagiosum. The sequence goes on along the minus strand of NW_025213945.1, from coordinate 3,501 downwards.
GTACTAGACAATGACAGATTCAATATATCCTAACAGGAAGATTGCTCACGCTATGACACAAATGGATTGGTTAAAGTGTGTCAATAGACAATAGACAATAGGTGCAGGAGTAGGCCATTCTGCCCTTCAAGCCTTCACCACCATTCATTATGATCATGGCTGATCTTCCTCAATCGGTATCTTGTTCCTGCCTTATCTCCATACCCCTGGATTCACCTATCCTTGAGGACTCTATCCAACTCTTTCTTAAACCAATCCAGAGACTAGGCCTCCACTGCCTTCTGGGGCAGAGCATTCCACATACCAACCACTCTCTGGATGAAGAAGTTTCTCCTCATCTCTGTTCTAAATGGTCTACCCCTTATTCTTAAGCTGTGTCCTCTGGTTCGGGACTCACCCATCAGTAGAAACATGTTTCCTGCTTCCAGAGTGTCCAATCCTTTAATAATCTTATACGTCTCAATCAGATCCCCTCTCAATCTTCTAAACCCAAAGAAATACAAGCTCCGTCGCTCCAATCATTCAACATGAGCTAGTTGAGGAGTGCAGTGGTTGGAATCTTTTTTACAGAAATAAAGAAAGTTGTAGTAATTGGTGCAGGCAACAGAGATAGGGAGTCATACAGTTGCTGCTGGACCTTACAGAGATTGGGAAGGTTGTGAGGCTGGAAGCGGTTACAGAGATAAGTAGGGGGTAGGTTTTGGATGAAGTTAGGGAGATGGGGAGGGATGTAGGGGCTGCACCAGGTAAAAGAGATAGGGACAATTGTCGGGTCTGGCCGAGGTTAAAGTGATAGAGTGGTTTGGAGGTGTTGGAGTTTAGAACGACAGCGGGGTGTAGGGGCTGGAGGGCCTACGAGTTAGGGAATTAGTATGGCCTTCAGGAGGTTTTGAGATCGGGACTGTTGTAGGCTGGAGGACGTCAGCGAGATAGGAGTTGGAGTTTAGAGAGATAGGAAGGTATGTAGGATTCAGAGGTGAGAGAGATGGGGGCGTGAAGTGCCTGGGAGAGATTGCATGGATAGGGAGTTGCTTAGAGCCTGAAGGAGTTTAAGAGTGATAGGGCGGGGTATCGGAGATAAGATAGAGTTTAAAGGCTGGCAAAGTTGACAGTGGTAAGAATGGTGTAGGGGCTGGAGGAGTTTACAGAGATAGGGGTTGGCATTAATCTGCATTCCAAACAAGCCAGACAAATGATTGAGCTAATCAAGTCCACACTCAGCTCCTTTGGGAATATATTTTAATATTCATCTGTTCAGATATGTTGATAGACACCTCTAGAGTAGATTGAACTTGAAGCAATCTTCCTAAATCAGAGGGAGGGACACTATCAGTAAGTTATAAGAGAGTTCTGTGTCCTAGGTTCAACACTTTTCAGCTGCTCCATAAATGACTACCCCTACGCCACAAAGTCACAAGTCGTGATGTTTGTCAATGATTCGACAATGGTCAACGCCATTCGTCATTACTCAGTCATTGAAATAGTCCTTATCCAAAAGCAACAGAACTGCAAATCTTTGCCCCCCATCCACTGACACTCAGTAGCAGCAATGCCTGGTATTTACATAGTGCTCTGCAGAGAATTTATCAAGGTTCATTACAAAGTACCTCTGAATCTACGACTGTAAATAAGGACAAGGGGAACATATATATGTTCAAGGTTCGTTCCAAGCTACCCACCATCCTGACATGGTTCTATTCCTTCAATGCCATTGTTTAAATACCGTTCCTATTGTTATTTTAAGTCGACCGACAGAGGTTCACTGTGGCAGCTCGCCACCACCTTCTCAATAGCAACAAGGGTTGAGAAATAAATGACAGCTCAATCAAATTCTATGAATAAATTCCAAAATATTGTCCATTTATGTCTAATCCTGGTCAGTGAGTTCTGTGTCTTGTGAGCGCAGGGGGTTGGAAGCAGTGAGTGCCTTGGTTTGTGGGAACAGCTGAAGGGTCCTGCTGTTTTTAGCAATCTGCCAGCATTTCAGAGACATGGCATTTAGACCTAGCATTGCACAGACACGGACTCTCACATTCCACATAAATGAACTGTCAGGTGTTGAATGAATAAATATAAGAGTAACATATAATTGAGCACATCATCAGTAATCCACCTGCTGCAGTTAGAACACTCCATTTAATATATTAGTAAATGTTGCTATGGGACAATCCTTGTAAGGATTAAGGTCCATCTTCACATTTTGTAGTATCCTCACCATGTTATGGAGCAACATGCATGCTGAATGGGGCAATTTTTTTAACAGATCGTGCAACCAATGACAGCGGTACATAAGGTGCAGTTGGCTATCAGCAGCAGCAGAATCATATGCCGTAGTAGTCACACAGTCTGCAACCTGACTGTCCAGCACATCTCCCACTGTGCTGTACCATCAAGCCAGTGATCCACCCTGATTCAATGAAGGACATTGTGAGTACAGAAGAACATGCCACTAGCAGTACCAGCCTGACCGAAATGTTCACAACACAAAAATACTCGACAACAAAGACAAAAAAGAAACATGCTATCCTCCTTTGATTTTCAAAAGCTAACCATCGGCGAGTGCTCACCACTGCAATTATCTGGATCCTGGGTGCTATTATCGATCAGATTACCATGAACTATTCACATAAATAACACTGTCTGTCATCAAGAGCAGGTCAGAGGTTAGGAATGCTGCAGTGAGTAACTCATCTGATGATGGATTACATCCCCAATATAAGCCAGGACAAAACTAGTCCATTCCACGAGCATCCATTCCCTGCACTACTGATGCTCAATAATAGCAGTATTTTCAATATACGAGGTGCTCTGCAGAATGATTCGAAACTCAGTGCCACCTAGAAGAACAAAGGCAGCAGGTACATTAGAAAACCAGCTGTGGCCAAGCTCATCTCTTCATACGTTCAGATGTGATAACGTTTGCTCATGAGTTGAAAATGCACACCCATTTATATCACAAAATCAGAAGAAACGCAACACTTAGGCTGTCAAATGATAAGTAACGTGCGTGCCACACAGATGTCAGGTAATGACCACGACAAACCAACGCATCATTGCCATTCCAACAACCAAACTCATTACCAATGCTGAATCCAATGGCACGAATATTCTTAGGTTTACGCAAGACAATATCGCTGCGAGGGTTAGAACATCAGATCAGAAATTAGGAATCCTATAGCTTGTAAATTTTCGCCTGTTTTGCCAAAGACTGTCCATTGTCTCCGCGGTTCAAGTCAGGAATATGATGGAATAATCTCAACTTGTCTAAATGAATGCAGTTCCGACACTACTTAAGCAGTTTGACATGATTAAAGAGGAAGCAGCCCACTTGAATGGCCCCCATCTACAATCACTCCCTCAATACACCATCGACACTCGTCAGCAAGTGTGAGTACAATGATACTCGTTAAACATCACTATCGAAGGTCATTACTACTCACGTCTGAACGGAAATCGCAGTGTTAAGATATAGTGAACACAATTGATTTGATTCAAATGCAA
>NW_025213944.1:0-37625 GCF_004010195.1 Chiloscyllium plagiosum | reverse complement strand
TTAATTCTGCTCACTAAAGCTATTTCATGACCCCTATTTCATGACCGCTTTATTCCTCGTTTAAGACTGTCCTACTCTTCCGATATTCTTCCAGGGCACATTCTGTTCTTAGCTGCCTCAACCTTATGTACGCTTCTCTTTACCTCGTGGCTAGTCGCATGATTTCTCCTGTCATCCACGGATCACGAATCTTGCCTTTCCTATCCTTTGCCTTAAATGGGACATGCCTATCCTGCACTGTCTTTGAAAGCCTCCCACATATCAAATATGGACTTCCCTTCAAATAGCTGCTCTCAAACCACATTTCCCAGCTCCTGCCTAATATAATTGGCCTTGGTCCAGTTTAGTATTCTTCCCTTAGAACCACTCTCATCTTTGTCTATGAGTATTCTAAAACTTACAGAATTGTGGTCACTGTGCCCAAAGAAATCCCCCACCACAACTTCTACCACCTGTCCTGGCTCATTCCCCAATACCAGGTCCAATATGGCCCCTTCCCTCGTCGGACTATTGGCACACTGCTCGAGAAAACTCTCCTGGATGCTTCTTACAAATTCCATCCCATCCAGACCTCTGACACTAAGTGTATTTCAGTCAATGTTGGGAAAATTAAAATCTCCCATCACCACTACCCTCTTGCCTCCATATCTTTCCATAATCTGTTTACCTATTTGTTTTTCTACCTCTCACTCACTGTTGGGAGGCCTGTAATACAGCCCCATCAATGTAACTGTACCCTTCTTATTTCTCAGCTCCACCCATAATGCCTCACTACCTAAGCCCTCCATAGTGTCCTCCTTTAGCACAGCATGATATAATCCCTGACCAGCAATGCAACTCCACCCCAACCCCCCTTTTACTTCCCTCCCTGTCCTGTCTGAAGTGTCTATATCCTGGAACATTTAGTTGCCAATCATGCCCTTCCTTCAACCAAGTCTCTGTGATTGCAATAACTCCCAGACACCAATTCAAGTCTTAAGTTCATCTGCCTTGCACGCTATATTCATTGCGTTAAAGTAGATGCATTTCAGGCCACCAGTTCTTTTGCGTTCATCTGCTCTCTGCCTACTCTTCCCCTTATTAATACTATCTTCATGATTCTTTTTCAGTCTCCAGTTTCCACCTCGCTGTCTACTTGTTTTCTCTTCTGGTTCCCAACCCCTGCCACATTAGTTTAAAACCTCCCCAACAGCAGTAGCAAAAAACTCCCCCAAGGACATTGGTTCCAGTCTGGTTCAGATGTAGACCATCCATTTTGTAATAGTCCCACCTTCCCCAGAACCGGTCCCAATATCCAGCAAATCTGAATCCCTTCCTCCTATACTATCTCTCAAGCCACATGTTCATCCTGCCTATTTTTTCATTTCTACACTAGCTAGCACGTGGCACTGGTAGTAATCCCGAGATCACTACCTTTGAGGTCTTCCTCTTTATCTTCTCTCCTAGGTCCCTGAATTTTTCTTTCAGGACCTCATCTCGTTTTTTTACTTATTGTTGGTGCCTATATGCACCACGACAACTGGCCGTTCACCCTCCCCCTTTAGAATGCTCTGCAGCTGATCAGTGACATCGCTGACTGGAGCACCTGGGCGGCTACATACCATCCGGGAGTTCTGTTTTTGGCCACAGAACCGCCTATCCACTCCCCTTACTACAGGATCCCCTATGACTATGACTATGGTCTTTTTCCCGCCCTTCTGAGCAGCAGTGCCTGCCACGGTGCCATGATCTTGGCAACTGCTGCCCTCCCCTGGTGAGCCATCGCCCCCAACAGTATCCAAAACGGTATACCTGTTTGAGGGAGATGGTTGCAGGGGACACCTGCACTGCTTTCCTACTTCTTTTCTGCCTTTTGGTCACCTATTCACTGTCTCCCTCAGCAATTCTAACCTGCGGTGTGACCAGTTCACTAAACGTGCTATCCACTACCTCCTCAGCATTGCGGATGCTCCACAGTGAATCCATCCGCAGCTCCAGAGCTGTCATACAGTCAAACAAGAGCTGCAGCTGAACACACGTCTTGCAAGTGTAAGAGTCAGGAACGTCAGCCACATTCCTGAGCTCCCACATCAAGCAAGAGGTACATGCCAGGGGTCTGAGGTCCCCTGTCATTGTCAGCTTTAGCTTTATATCAACTAACTAAAACTAAACTATGCACTTAAATATATGAAAAATAAAGATGAAGAAAAAAATAGAAGCCTTACCTTAGAGTCTTTTTCTTCCGGTTAGAGGAGGGGGGCGGGAGAGAGATACTTCACGTGTAGTATCTCTGGTTTAGCCGCTGCCCAAATATATATTAAGTCCTTACCTTCCCGGGACGCTCCTTGTCTCCACCTTCGCTGTGTCTCCCTCTGCTCCCAGACAGGAAAAAATGGGAAAACTTACCCTTCCCAGCAGCCCTCGCTTCACTCCATCTTCTCTCCTCGCCGCTCTATCAAAATGGAGTAACCAAGTGCTCATATGCTGACAAAGCACAACAGTTAACAGCAGATAGATAAACCCCTCCATCCTTCATTTTAGCCCAGTGAGGACCTCTGGCAATCTGGCCTGATGTTTCCCTATTTGTCTCTGTAGGTTAAACAAGTCAGTTATGCCCAGAGTCACATCATCTGCCTCAAGTTGAGCTTATGACTGGACTTCAACCATCTTGGACAGCCAAAGATTTTGGGGGGCACCTTCGACATTAACTGCAAATACTGGTCAGTGATCGTCACTGGCTGGTGTCCTTGAGTATATCTGAGTTAACATATCTACTGGGGTGACAGACTCTGGTGAGGGTGAACGCCTCACCAGTGCGTCCACTGGGATTCCACAATCTTCATCCTCAGACACGTTGGTATTGAGGATTGAGTGATGGTTCCATGAGTGTGAACTTGCAGTGACAAGATAGTGACACTTTTACCCTTGAGGAGCATAGTAAATTCTTCATATGTTTTTCAACTATCAGCCTGCTGTGGTGCTGACCTCATGTGCAACTTGGACCTAAGCCATCTGGGTCTTGTAGGAGAGTCTTCATCAGAAAGGAAGACCATCTCGTTTTGGCTTGGATATATTAGACCAAAGTGTTCAGTGAGGAATCTGTGAAGAGCGGAGCCATCTTCTAGTATAAGCATACCACACCTTCCATTGTTTCAGCCCCACCAATGACCACAGTCTTGGCCATTCCAATGACATCGAGCTTCATCTCAATCTTCATCAGGTTGAGGGGACACAGCCCAGGCCTATTTGCAGTTTAAGTGCTGTGCTGCCTCCAATTATACATAACCTTGTCATGTAAGCAAGTGAAAAGACTGTCATTGAATGTGGTGCAGGTATCTGTGCGGTGTTCCTGCCTTGGTTGAATATCTGGCAACATGTGCAAGGTGTGAGATGTGGGTTTTAGACTTAATAGAAGTGTCACATGTGTGAGGTTGAAGTAAAGCTTAAATATTCTTTTCTCATTACAGCGCAGTACAGGCCCTTTGGCCCTTGATGTTGCACCAATCCGTGAAACCAATTTGAAGCCTATCTATCCTACACTATTCCATTTTCATCCATAAATCCATCCAATGACCATTTAAATGTCCTTAAAATTGATGAGTTTACTACTGTTGCAGGCAGTGTTCCACGCCCCTACTACTCTGAGTAAAGAAACTACCTCTGACATCTGTCGTCTATCAATCACCCCTCCATTTAAAGCTATGCTCCCTTGTGCTAGCCATCACCATCTAAGGAAAAAGACTTTCACTGTTCACTCTATCTGATTATCTTCTATGTCTCCATTAAGTCACCTCTCAACCTCCTTCTCTCCAATGAAAACAGTATCAAGTCCCTCAGCCTTTCCTCATAAGACCTTTCCTCCATACCAGGCAACATTCTAGTAAATCTCCTCTGAACCCTTTCCAAAACTTCCACATCCTTCCTATAATGCGGTGACCAGAACTGTACGCTGTACGCCAAGTGCAGCCACACCAAAGTTTTGTACAGCTGCAACATGACCGCATGATTCCAAAGCTCAATCCCTCTACTAATAAAAGTTAACACACCGTATGCCTTCTTAACAACCCTATCAACCTGGGTGGCAACTTTCAGGGATCAATGTACATGGACACCAAAATCTCTCTGCTCATCTACACTACCAAGAATCTTACCTTTAGTCCAGTACTCTGCATTCCTATTGCTCCTTCCAAAGTGAATCACCTCACACTTTCCACATTAAATTCCATTTGCCACCTCTCAGCCCAACTCTGCAGTTTACCTATGCCCCTCCATAATCTACAACTCTACCGACCTTAATGTCATCTGCAAATTTACTAACCCATCCTTCTACGCCCTCATCCGGGTCGTTTATAAAAATGACAAACAGCATTAGACCCAAAACCGATCCTTGTGGTACACCACTAGTAACTGAACTCCAGGATGAACATTTCCATTCAACGACCATCCTCTGTCTTCCTTTACCTAGCCAACTTCAGATCCAATCTGCTGAATCACCCTCAATCTCATGCCTCTGTATTTTATGCAATAGCCTACCATGGGGAACCTTATCAAACACCTTACTGAAATCCATATATACCACATCCACCTGCTTTACCCTCATCCGCCTATTTGGTCACCTTTTCAAAGAACTCAATAAAGTTTGTGAGGCACGACCTACCCTTCACAAAACCAAGTTGACTATCCCTAATCAATTTATTCCTTTCTAGACGATTATAAATCCTCTCTCTTATAACCTTTTCCAACATGTTATCCACACTCACGAGTGCCTTTTCCGAGTCTTTACGTCACCTGTTGACATTTAGACTTTCTAGCATTACCACGGGCCAGGTCCAGGTAATATTGGTGTTTATATGAGGCTCAAACTAAGGGGTAATATAACAGTCTGGTGTCAGAACTGATGGTGGTTTTGATGGACCGGCGCCCCCGTTTTTCATTTTATTATTTTTAGTTAATCTGTTCGGTGAGGGTTGGCCGGTCCTTGTCTCCGACCAGAGCCGGTCTGCGGTATTTTGCTCACTTATCACTGAAGAGGTGTAATAATTTGAGTGTCAGTGAAAAGGTGAGCCTAGATGTCCTTTGAGCGAATGTTCGGAATGGTTCAATGCTGAGGAATTTCAGGCTGTTATTCAAGCAGCCACTTGCCTTGAGCACCCATCATGAAGCCAAAGTCCTTGGGTTGAGAGCCTCCCGCCAATTCCATTATCTCGGTGTTAAGGTGGTTATATTTCTCTGTTTTTACACGCCATGCCATTTCCAACGCTTTGATGTTTTCGTACCATGCTGTGACATTGACTACCACGATCTTTTGATCTTTTTCAAATATGAGATTGGGTTTCCATAGTGAGCCATCTTTCATGAATAACTTCGGCTCAATGTATGATGTCCAGCTGTATTTACTGACATGCTTCCACAACTGGTCTACGATCTTATTATGGTGTTTTATTCGAGTGTTTTTAACAAATGGGCAGCAACCCGAGATGTGTGAAATGGTTTTGATAGCCGTCTCACACCTTCGGCAAGTTTTGTTTTTGTTTGGTCTTCCCCATGATAGGTGGCTCTTGTTGAGTATAGCTGTTTATAAACCATGAGGATTTCAGTTGAATTGCTGGTTTCAACCAAGAGTTTGAGATCTTGTCATCTCTGTAATACTGAATGCCTGCCCCTTGACATTCAGGGCTTCACCACTTTTTTATTCCCACTCTCTCCATCCTGCACACCTGTTGGGCAGTTTCTGTCACCCAGCATCCTGTAGTGCTGGCATAATTGCCTGGATGTGAGTCATTGGATCCATTTTCCCTTTGCTGCCACTTTGGCTGCCAGGTAGGAAATCTTCAATTTCTTTGAGGATTTTGTGTTCTCACAGTCCTGCAATGGTATCTCTGTTGCATTCTCCTCTATACTGGAAGGAGGTCCTTATGATCACGTCCTTGGACATATCTAGTGCCTCTCGTTTGTGGACAATCGTGGATGGAATTTGCACTTCCAGTTTCGGCACACCTACACCGCCATTCTGGTTGTTAGCATACAGGACTCCATCAGTGGTAGGAGGTGGTAGGTGGAGGAATTCTTTCATGGCATTGCATACAATCTGGTCCAGCTTTATCAGTCTGCTTCAAGATGCTTCGGACAGGATCAAATGAAAATACAATCTGGAGATGACATGGGTTTTTAGGATTTCTAGGCGTTGCCTCAGTCGGAGGGATGCTGCCTGTATTCCTTTCACTCCCGTCTTAAGCCTCTCCTCACATTCTCCTTCTGTCACACCTGCCCACGGGTTCGTACGAGCACCCAGGCATTTCTCAGTATCACCTGGGGCTATATAAGCGTTACGCAGCTTCCAGTTAGCGAAGTGATTGTACAGGAAGGGCTTCCTCTCAAACATAAAGTGGAAGCTCTTTGTCTTCACGATGTTAATATTGAGGCCCGTATGGTCACACTATGACTGAAGCAGTTCAGATTCCTCGCCATGCCGGTGTGAGAGTCACTCAGAAGGGCTATGTCATTCTGCAAAGGCCAAAGTCGAGCAGTTGACTCTTCTTCCACCCAGGAGCATGGCGACCCCCGAGTCTGCCTTCTCCAGACAGCATATCAATGGCTCAAGAGAGATGTTAAATAATATCAGAGAGAGTGGGTCGGCCTGCATCATACCCCTCCCAATGTCTATTGGAGTGGTATAAGTATTGTTCCCTTCTACCACAGTTATATTGCCAGTGTGGAGATCCTTGATCAGGCTTTTGGAAAATGTGCTCTTTGCAACGTTTTCAATAGTAGTTTGTGCCCAACTGAGTCGAACACTTTTGCCAGATCAACTGGGAGGTCCTTACAGTTATGCTTTGCTCCCTTAGTTATGTTCTCGAGGATGACAATGTTTTCATTGCACCTGGGAGTGGCTGCTAGAAACCCCTGTTGCCTGTTGCTAATTTTGACGGTTTCACTGAGGCATATCGGCACTAATTTCGTGAAAAGTCGTAGCAGCATCAGACCAATGGTTATAGGCCGCCAGTTGTCTATGCTTTTCAGGCAGTCTTTATCCTCGCATTTAGGAATCAAGATCATTTTTGTTTAGTGATTAGACATTATACTGTGCCCTCTCCTCTCAATAATTAATACAGATATGATAAATATATAAGTAATCGTGGCTCTAGGACTGATCCTTGTGGCACTCCAACCTGAATATGGCTCATCAGTTTCATTCTGTCTTCTACATGTTGGCCAATGTTCGATACATATGAATGCATTAGCCCCAATACCATGAGCTCCTATCTTGTGTAATAGTCTTTATGTGGCAGCTCATTAAATATGTTCTGAAAATTCAAGCATGCTACATTAACCTGTTTAGCAACTCTGTTTGTTGTATCCTCAAAGAACCCTAACAAAGTTGTTATCCAGGATTTCCTTTTCACAAAACCATGATGACTCTTTTATAGCATTGTGTTTCTAAATGCCCCAGTATTTCTTCCTTAATAATGGACCTTCCTAATGTCAGATGTTCGGCTATTTGGCCTATAGTATCTTGAGTTGAAAAGTGAAGGGCTGATGCCCAAAATGTCGACTCTCTTGCTCCTCCGATGCTGCCTAGCCAGCCGTACTTTTCCAGTGCCACACTTTCGACTCTGATCTCCAGCGTCTGCAGTCCTCATTTTCTCCTATAGTTTCTTAATTTCTGCCTCCATTCCTCTTGAACAGTGCATCATAGGCACAGTTTTCCAGTCCACCATAACCCTCCCAGAATCCAATGAGTTCTGGAATATTTTAATCAATAACTCTACTAACTTTGCAGCCACTTCCTTTGGGCGGCACGGTGGTTAGCACTGCTGCCTCACAGCACCAGAGACCCGGGTTCAATTCCCGCCTCAGGCGACTGACTGTGTGGAGTTTGCATGTTCTCCCCGTGTCTGCGTGGGTTTCCTCCCACAGTCCAAAGATGTGCAGGTCAGGTGAATTGGCCATGCTAAATTGCCCGTAGTGTTAGGTAAGGTATAAATGTAGGGGTATGGGTGGGTTGCGCTTCGACGGGGCGGTGTGGACTTGTTGGGCCGAAGGGCCTGTTTCCACAATGTAAGTAATCTAATCTAAACCCCTTGGACGCAGGCCACCAAAGTCCTGCACTAGATCACCTTTAATCCCATTAAGTTGTCAAATACTTTATCCATCATGATTTGAGATCTTTCCTACAGTTAGTACTTTGCTTATGTTATCTTTGGAATGTTTATAATATTCTCCACCTTGAAAACTGATGCACAAAGTATTGATTTAAATTATTTGCCATTTCCCTGTTCCCCATTATCAATTCCCCAGTTGCATTCTCCAGGAGTCCCGCACTTATTTTAGCTACTCACAATCTGTAAGAGTGGTAGAGGCAGAAACCCTCAATGTGTAAGGAGTCTTTAGATGCACACTTGCAATGCCAAGGCATAAAAGTTCAAGTGTTAGAAAATGGGATTAGAATAGTTAGGTCATTGTTTTTGACCAGCATAATCTTGATGGGTTAACAGGCCTTTTTCTGTGCTGTAGATCTCTATGACTCTGATTCTATGTCTCTCATTCTCTTTATGTATGTGAAAAGTTCTTGGTGTTTCTTTTTATATATTTCTTGCCAAGTTACTTCCATAATCAATTATCATCCTCCTTATTAGTCTTTGAGTCATCTGCTGCTGATTCCTAAAATAATTTCCTATCCTCTGACATACCACTGTTTTTTGCATCTTTGTATGCCTTGGTTTCTGATTGAATACTTTCCTCGATCACCTTTTTAAAATCATGTTTGGTTCATCCTTCTCATTGAGTCCTTTTTGACTGGAATAAATATTTGTTGAGCATTATGCGATATCTGCTTATATATTTGCCATTGCTCATCCACTGACTTTCTCCTTTTCTATTATCTCATCACATTTTAGACAACTTGCGACAACTTTTTGTGCATGCAAACATGCAGGCTCACTAAGTAGAGCAGGCCAGCTTTAACTCATATGAGCTCTCACTATTTGCAAGATAGTACAATCACTATGCTCAGATGTGTGATCACACAATAGTGCAATTCCCTATTCTCACATCTGTTTTCAGGTCTCATTAAATTTCCTGCCATATAATTTTATGAATAAAACATTATGAGGTCAACAACCAAAAGGAATGAAGCAATAAGCTGCTACATCTGCATTAATGATTTCATTGAAATAATAGAGGTGTAATATTTATATAGTGGTTGTGCTGTTACTTCTCAGAGCTTTCATTATTGAGGAAACACTTTTCTTAAATAATGTTTATCCATTTAAATTTATATATGGATACACAGTGACAATTTCCATAAACATACTCCTACGGATACCAGAGCATGGAGATGTTGCAGTTTAGTATCCTTCCAAAACTGGGCCTGTCAGCATAGTACTGGGGCCTCTACTCCAAGTATGTGCTGCTTGGACATTCATATAAAGCCAGTTCATATGTTGTTTGAAGCATATTGCTTATTCAGCACAAGGAACTTGTCAGTGGCACAGAGTTACCCAAATTTCTTTGAGCAGCTGCTTTAAATGTATAATCGTTGTAACTGAAACAGGTCAAGATACATGTGGGGAGGATAATGATAATAGTATACAGACCTCGAGGCCTGATGCACACAACAGTCAAGCTGAGCGGTCTAGGAGGAAGGTTAAAGCCAAAGAATTACACATGCTCTGCCTTTGGTTCCTCTTTATAGTTCCCATTTTCAACAGATGAACAGCAAATGGTGCACTTCTCAGATGCACCAGCTGCTAAGTAAGCAACATTCTAGATGTTTTCTGCTTGCATTACCCAGCACTTTGCTCATGCTGCAGCAACTAAAATGCAATAATTCGTGTCTTGTGTTGTAAACACTACAGGGAGAGCATGTCAGCAAGTGCAAGTTATAACATCAGCCACCTGCTATTACTAGTCAGGAGTTCAAAAAGGTAGATTGCACCAATTATTTTCAGTTTGAGGTAGCATAATCATTGATAAACAATAAATATGAGGTGGGAAATTTCAGTGCTCAAAGTTTGTGAGAAGATTTGTAGCTCGGGTGCTCGTTGTTGTGGTTCTATTCGTCGAGCTGGGAATTTGTGTTGCAGACGTTTCGTCCCCTGTCTAGGTGACACCCTCAGTGCTTGGGAGCCTCCTGTGAAGCCTCCAGATTCAATCAATAAGCACATCGACCTGGACCCAATATACCGGCCACTTGTGGACAGCTGGAACTGACAACCGGAAGCGGCAGATACAAATCACTATAAATGCCGGAGGAAACATCACAGAAGCGCTTCACAGGAGGCTCCCAAGCACTAAGGATGTCACCTAGACAGGGGACAAAATGTCTGCAACACAAATTCCCAGCTCGGCGAACAGATCCACAACAATTTCAATACTATTGTGGCCTATTACTGGCATGTGAAATATTGCATTTTTCACAAAGGGAAGTCTTATCTCTTTGTTTTGGAACCATCAGTGGCTTTAATGTAAATCTTTATTTCAGTTATTCATCAACATCATCTAAGTGTAAAAACTGATGTAGGACGAACTTAACAAGTGCTTTATCTGTTTCCATCTTTCCTCCCAACTTATTAAATAAAGTTTGTTGTGGTCGTCAGCATTTCAACATTCAAAGCACCAGAATATGGCAATTACATCTTTCCAGACTGGGCCAATGTCATTGGATGGTGTATTGCCATATCTTCAATGGCAATTGTACCCATTTTTGCCGTGTACAAATGTATCAGCCTGCGTGGGACCTTGCGTGAGGTGAGTACATCTCATATTTGTTCATGAGTAACTGATTTCTTTTGTTCTTGTCATAATATCTCTCAAGTCTAAGTGATTTATTGTTCCTTATTTTTGTTCTTTGTGTCTAAAATTCAGAGAAAAGTTATCATTACAGCCAAAATCAAAAAGGTTATTTATTGATGCAAATATTTTTTTTTAAAAAGGCACCACATTTCCTGATAAGGGAGTCTAAAACTAGAGGGCATAGATTTAAGATAAGGAGGGAGAAGTACGTAAGGATCCAGAGGGGCAATTTTTTTCACACAGAGGGTGAGGAGTGTCTGGAACAGGCTGCCAGAGATAGTGGTGGAGGCAAGTACATATTTGTCATTTAAGAAATGTTTGAACAGATACATGGATGGGATAGGTATGAAGGGAAATGGGACTAGATTAATAGTGAAAAATGGATGGCATGGACAAGTTGGGCCGAAGAGCATGCTTCCATGCTGTAAACCCCTAGGGCTCTGTTATAATCAATAAAGATTTATACATGATCATTTATATAGGTCATTTCATGAACTTTATAATTAATGCTTCTGTTCATATCTGTTCAATCATTTGATAACATAGGATAAAGCTAGAAATATGTAGCAGGTTAGTCAGCACCTATAAAATAAAAGGCATAATAACAGTTATAATCATTCATCAAGTGGAAAACAGAAATAATTCTATTCTTTAGTAAAAATAGAAAAAGGCAACAGGTAAGAAGGATCTGATAGTGGGATTTAATGGGTTAAATAGTCTGCAAATAGTATCATACAGAACTTCTAAATAATATGAAAAATATTTTTTTGGCAAATGAAATATTAAAAATGCACAAAAGGCAGGTGGCATGGGACACAGTAAATTTTCACATTTTGGAAAAAAACAGACAATACTCCAAATCACTCCATCAGAACTGTGCTCTGACAAACTGCAATTGAAAGATAATTGTCAGGGGTCAGTCATATGCATTGCATCGTAGCCTATTCAGAAAAACATGGGTAAACAGTCGACTGCCTACCACTTGACCAAGGAATGATGATCGTAATATTCTAATGAGGGAGAGTGAGATACTGAAAAAGAGGCAAATGTGTCACTATAATCTTTAAGGAAATGTTTAAAATATCTCAAATGAATATCGGTGCCACGACATTTGCACAGTTCAATTGAATGTCACTTTTTAAGCAGAATTAAAAAATAAAGAACAAATTTACACAGAAATGTCTAAAAGGGTTTTATAAAGCACTAGACAAAGCATAAATGTCAAGTATAATGAAAAAAAAATTATATAATCTTTAAAGAGATAGGTCCTCAGTAGGATTTTGAATCCCAATGGATTAAACATCATACCTGAAGGAATGGGCACCACAGCCAGTGGGGACGAACATGGAGCAAGAATCCAAAAGTATGCAAGAACTATCTGGTACACTCAAGGAATGGTGAATGAAGATTGCTCAGGTGGTATGGAGTGACGCTATGGTCTGTTTGCTATTGATGCATGGAATCTTGTTTATCATTTTAGAGATTAGCTTGTGCGATTACACCTGAGAAGGACCAGCATCTAGTGGAACATGGAGAACTTCGTCAGCTTACTGTGAGTAACAGCCAATGAGAAATGGACTTCAGCAATATTATCTTGTATTGATGTCATGTGAACCAAAGCAACTTTGAAGGTGGAGTATGCTTCTCAAATTTATAAAGCAGACAACTCTTTTTTTTAATATGTGTATAAAGCAAAATAGTACAGATACTGGAGATCTGATAAATAGAAAATATTGGAGAAACTCTGCAATTCAGGCACTCTTTGTGGAAAGAGTGAAACATAATGTTTCAAATCCAATGGATCTTCAGAACAGAGAATGGAGAGAAAATGATGGCTTTTATGTTATTGACAGAAGTGGAAGAGAAGCCAGTGGAACAGATGTTGAGGGTCCTGAAAACAAAAAGAGAAAAAAGGACTGCTAATGGTTGTAAAGGAAAAATATAGATGCAAAATAGGTGTGAATGATTGGTGCAAATAGTTGATAATAGGTTCACTCTGAAAGAAAACCAATGTCATCAAAACGTGAGGGGAATGGTGGAGGTCTGTCAGTGGAATCAAGATGGAAAACAGTAATCATGCTCTGAAGTTGGTGAATTTAATGTTGAGTCCTCAAGGCTAGAAAGTGCTAAGCGGAAAAGGAGGTGCCATTCATCCTGGAATGGCACCTGAGCTAACTACCTCAGTGAATGTCTTCACTGGAACATTGCAGCAGAACTAGGGCAGCAAGGTTAGTACAAAAGCAGAATGGTGTATTGAAGTAAAAATAGAAAGGGCTGCAGAAAGTCAGCAAAACATATTGAGTCCAGTGACTCTTCATCAGAACCATTCTCTCTACACTTGCTACCAGACCTGTTGAGTTTCTGCAGCACTTCCTATTTTTGTTTCATATTTCCAGGGTCTGTAGTTCATCCTTTTTATTCTGGTGTATTGAAATGGCAAGCAACTGGAAAGCCAAAGCTACTTTTACAGATAGAGCAGAGGTGTTCTGTCACCCAGTTTGTAGAATCCCTACAGTGTGGAAACAGGCCATTTGGTCCAATGCATCCATACCAACCCACCCAGACCCATTCCCCTATCCTATTACTCTACATAGCCCCTGACTAATGCACCTAACCTACACATCCTTGAACACTATGGGCAATTTAGCATGGCCAATTCACCTAACCTGCACATCATTGGATTGTGGGAGGAAACTGGAGCACCCAGAGGAAACCCAACAAGACACTGGGCGGATGTGCAAACTCCACACAGACAGTTGCCCGAGGTGGGAATCCAACCTGGGTCGCTGTCGCTGTGAGGCAGCAGTGCTAACTACTAAGCCACCATGTACGAAACATGAATAACAGGGTTAGTAGTCTATTGCAGTTTATGATCTTGGCTAAAATTATCAATATTTTATAGTTTTATTTATGTCTATACCATGGATAAAAACCACGATGTGAATTTCTTTTTTGGTCAGATATGACATATTGGAAGAAGCAATGTAGGACAAACCACATGAACAAAAACAATGAAATAAACATTAACAGTTTGTCATCTACACACAAAGGGCCTGAATTTTGGAACAGAGATGGGTGTTCTTCTGTCAAATCTGTTTTCAAGTGATATCTAGCAGGTTAGGATAGAATTTCAGTAAAGATCCAGTCGACTAGATGCCCTCTTCCACTGTACTGTCAGACCATCATTCAATGCCACATCCAGCAGAGACTGAGAGCAGCACATATTACATTTATCTGGATGACTTCACTTAATTTGTTACCCAATGAATTAATATTATCAAAATTATCAAAACTTTGGAGAGGTAGTGCCCCTATCTCCAAGCCAGGTATCCCAAGTTCAAGCCCTACCTTATTCAGAAGTGTGTAATAACATCTCTGAATCTATCCCGAATAGCAGAGAGAGATATTTTCCAGACAATGTGATGGAAGCTGTCCTCAGCATGGAACCTGGTTTCCACAAGGAGGTCACCTCGACCTTATTGTTATGGACAGAAGCTGTACGACAGGCAAATTGGTGAGAACAAAGTCAAGTACATTTTTCTTTCTATTAGTTGTCTCCCCACCTGCTGCAAACCCAATCTCAAAGTTATATGTTTAAGGACTAGGTCCGTTGACAGGACTAGTGCTACTAAGCCATTCTTGCTGTTGGACCTTGGAGCCCCCAATCTAGGTTACATCTTGTGCCTTTGCTGCTCTCAATGTTTCCTCCAAATGCTGTTCAACATGAAAGATCACTGCTTTCTCTGCTGCAGGCTTGCCATACATAGTAGGGGGGAGGTTTCTCGCTCACGCTTGACCTAATTCCATGAGGCATGCACTGCGTGAGGCCTGGAGTCAATGGTGAATAGCATGGCTGCTCCATCCTTACTGTATAAAACTTGAATTTAAAAATTGAAACCCATTCTAAGAGTGTTTTTTCTGTGCTGATTTCAGTAAAACATTGGTATTCCTGTCACTTAATCTTCCTACCGATATTAGTGCCACCTCTGGTGGGTCAGACCAATTGATGGGACAGGATCTAGCTTGATAATGGAGGTATCTTGTGTTAACCGAAAGATATGATTATGTAAAATTGTTTTTTGACTAGTCTGTACCACAGTCTCCCCAGTTTTGGCAGTGAGGAGGAGCAGAATTGGAATGGGCATGCCTTCGTCACTTCCACATGTGATGCCTAGTCTGATATGATATGGGCTGTTTGGCTTTGTTCTTCTTATTATTCATATCATCTGGTTTTGGAGGTTTGGTACAACGGAGTTACTCACTCAGTCATCCCAAAGGCAGTTAAGGGTAAAGCACATTGCGTCTGGCATCACATGTAAATAGATTAGGTAGGCACAACACATTTTCTTCCCTAATCAAAGCGTTATTTGGTCAGCATACTAGCTTTTTTATTTCAGCTTTATTGAATTAAATGAAATTAAATTCTGCAGGTCAGTGAAGACGAGGGAGAGGTGGTCATTGGGGAGAGTTCCAGCAACAAAGCTGGTAGAGTGAGTGAGGAGAGGTGGTTGGAGGAGGCGACAGTTTTGGGGTTGGCTTTCAGTGTCTCCATTCCACTTCCTGACTGTATAGTTTTGTAGTGTGTTGTGGCTCTGTTTTGTGTGTAGTACTGGTGGCTCTGTTGGAAAGTAATGAAATTTGGAGGCATTTCATCACTGAGGAGTGAATTGAGGCCCAGCAATGCTCAGCTCCAAGCAGATGGTAAGCCTCAGGTATTTTCACCCAAGTGACACAGGCTCAAGCCAATCCATAAAACGTGTGAAGATGTGTTAGGGTTTGCTGGGGGCAGTGAAGTTCTTGGTGCAAATAATGGAGGAATCCCATCATGCATGGCTCATATCTCATCTGTGTTCTTGATGGAGAGGATGGCAAGCCAAATGGAGAGACAGGGACCATACTACGGATGCAATAGTTCTGAAGGGACATATGAGGCCATTGAAGTGATAGATGGGTGAAAGGGACTGTCCAGGTGTCTTTAGGATTCCAGGAGGTGAAACTTCCGGGTAGAGCATGGGAAGGGTTCAGGCATTGGGGGCTCCTGTTAGGGTGCTTCCTTGGCTGAAGGTATATCTTTAATCCCTTTGACAGTGACACACCAGATGCTTCTCTGCTGCCCTGGACAGATGCTGGTAGTCCCAAGTGTGCTCGTTCCCCTATGGCTACTGTATTGTCAAGGTGTAGACCAAGGCCATCTAGCATTCTGGAGCTTTCCTCCATTGCAGCTAGAGGTGTAGAGGGAGCATCTAACAGAAGCTATAATGAATATCTTACCATATACATGGACTAGTACTGAAGTTCACTGTGTGACATTAATTTCTCAAATGTAAAATTGTTTAATTGTAGAAAATATTTTGGAATTGTGAACTGAAATAATTTGCATATTTATTTGAATATAATTGTTGACATTAGCCAGCTGTTAAATCCACTGATGATTGTCTAGGCATCCATAAGGGCCTGTATTGATGATGGGCTTTGCACACTATGATCACAACACAAATAGATCAACCAATATTCTATTGAATGACAGGACATTTGAAGGGCCTATTTCCACTCCTAAGGTGTATGTTTGTATGTATAGCTTTGATGGTATGGATTGCTCACTGGGCTCACTCAGATCTATCAAGACCTCAAAAGTATAGTACCATGTAAACCATGGCCTGATCAATGGTGAGGAGAAAGTGAGGTCTGCAGATGCTGGAGATCAGAGATGGAAATGTGTTGCTGGAAAAGTGCAGCAGGTCAGGCAGCATCTAGGGAACAGGAGAATCGACGTTTCGGGCATTAGCCCTTCTTCAGGATCAATGGTGGCCCTTCCAGTCACATGGCAACAATTATATTTGTCTTGTGCTTTTGTACTCATTTGCATAAAGATGTCAGTAACCATGACTTCAGTGGATAGCATATTGTCCCTTAGCATAGAGCCAGGAATAGGATCAGAACGCTTGAAGAGCTGTGGCAATTGGGGTTGTGTAAGAATGTAAAATTTACAGTACCTTTCTGTAAAACACTCATGCCTGTATGAACGGTGGTTTTACAACCTCCTCATTTAGGGAATGAAAGCCTTTGTTTATAGAGGAGCCAATTTGCTAATGATGTCACATGAGCACAGGGCAGAAGTGAGGACTATAGATGCTAGAAATCAGAGTCTAGATTAGAGTGGGCTGGAAAAGTACAGCCAGTCAGGCAGCATGCGAGGAGCAGGAAAATCAACGTTTCAGGCAAAAGTCTTGAGTCTTGATGAAGGGCTTTTGCCTGAAATGTCGATTTTCTTGCTCCTCAGATGCTGCCTGACCGGCTGTGCTTTTCCAGCACCACTCTAATCTAGTCTCACATGAGCACAGTCAAAGGCTCCCTGCATCTGGGATAGTCTGGGTATGGTCCTAATGCTAACAGCCCACTTGGCCTGAGTGTCTCGATCTGGTGTGAATGTAATGTTCACTGGCCAGCCTGATAGTTTCAATCCTAAGCCTACTCCCGACACTCCTGACCTGTCAGCTCCATAGAAAGGATAAGCATGTTCTCATCCTTTACATTTTCCATGGAGGCAGGTCAACTTTCCAAAGAGTTGATGGGGCTTTGGAGTATCATGCACCATAACCTGGATAAGGGAATATTTCGAAAGTGAAGTTCCAAATGTTTTACCCATGCTCCCCACTGCAAGTGATGATTTTGATACAGTCTGTCCATCCATGAGTTCACATACCACCAGTGCCAAGCTTTGCCCTTGTGGCACCCTCTATGACTCTTTATAACCTTCATGCCAAATTATGGCTTCTCCATACCAATTCAATGACTAGACACTCTGTATATTAACAAAACCCCATAGCAACTGTAGAATGTGTTCAAAAAATTACTTTTTTTAAAAAATTGATAGATACCTTATCTTCAAAGTTTGGGTGAAGATTTGTAGCTCGGGTGCTCGTTGTTGTGGTTCTGTTCGCCGAGCTGGAAATTTTTGTTACAAACGTTTCGTCCCATGTCTAGGTGACATCCTCAGTCCTTGAAAGCCTCCTGTGAAGCGCTTCTGTGGTGTTTCCTCCGGCATTTATAGTGGCCTATCCCTGCCGCTTCCGGTTGACAACCGGAAGCGGCAGGGACAGGCCACTATAAATGCCGGAGGAAACACCACAGAAGTGCAGCACAGGAGGCTTTCAAGCACTGAGGATGTCACCTAGACAGGGGACGAAACGTTTGCAACAAAAATTTCCAGCTCGGCGAACAGAACCACAACAGATACCTTATCTCTTTTCTTTAAAAAAGCTAATTTTATTAAAGGTTAATAAATGTCAATCATCCAGACATTTTAAAGTGCCAATAGCAGAAACTGTAAGTACTTAATTTTTTTTTCACTTACATAACTTAGCAATGTGCAAACAACAGAAGAGATCAGAAAGCCAGAGACATCAAACAAAGAATGCTATTTTAACAGAATAATCAATTTCATGGCTCACACAATAAGTATTATTGACTGCGACAAACCCAAAAGGCAACAACTGTGCATGTGAACCTTTCAGAAATGGAGGGAGACTGTCAGAGTAGAAACAAAGTAAGCAGAAACAAAATCTTTTATCATGCAAAAAGATTCTTCTGTACGTCATGAAGTGGAGGAATATTTAGGTGAACAAATTTTAAAGATATCTGTCTATAATCAACACCAAAAGAGATCAAAGATCTGCATGTCATGAAAAATATAAGAATTTCAATTTGAAAACTGACATTTTACTACCTACAGCTGCGCCATTGGCTTATGGTGTGAAAACATGGAACAAAAGGAATGGACTTGGAAAACACAGACCAAAAAATGAAAATATCAGCTCCTTCAACATGTGAAGGATGAAAAACAACTCAAAGTTATACTTAAAAGATCTGAAAACGTGAAATTTGTTGTGTAAGTGATGCTAAGTGTACTGTGACAGAAGAAATTCTTCTTTTGCTTTGACTTCAAGAGTTGCATTGATCAAATCAAAATTGAAGATGTTCACAATTTCCATGCACATAATTTGAATGAAAACTATAAAAATGAAAATGTTTAAAACAGTGCTGGGTAGTTGGTTTAAGAACATTTAAATTAATAGGATTATTTAGGTAAATATAGATTTCAGTTCTTGAATGAAAACTTAATATTTCATTTGTTCATACCTGAACTGAATAATCAATTGTATTAAAATGCATTTTTTCTTTCTCTCCATTGTATTAAGATACAACATAAATTCAAGAACCACTGCTGTTATTATAGCATTTGGCTGCAACGGAGACTTGGATTATTTAAATTTAAATTAACAGTTCTCCCATTTAATAATATGCTGTATCGTTTTAAAATATCATCCTTAAAAAAAAACTTTAAAATACCTTATCAATCTAAGTCATAAAATCTAACAAAATCAGAATCTTTAACACTTAATAATTTGTATATTTGAAGATAACAAGTTCCGCTGCTTATTGTTGATGTTTAAATTGCTCAAAAGATGTACAATTGATTCTTGATAAGACAAATTGATTAACTTGCTATGTTGATATTTTAGCTTGTTCCATTTTCCCAAAGTAAAATGTTACTTCAATATATTGAAGTTGACTTTTATATAAAATATTTAATAGTTATTAGTGGTTCAACTCTAAATTATTGAATTTACCTGCTTAGCATAATTCTGCTATGCCTCAAATGCAGTTTGCTAATCAAATTTTACAGCACCACAGTGCTCCCAATTTGTCAGTTATAAATTCTGCAATGGTTTAGCCCTCTCCCACACCCATAGCCCCACAAATTCTATAGCACAGTCTTTCTCTTTCTTGAAGTTCTGGTCCTTGTGAGACCAGAAGTCAGTGGAACCTTGGAGCAGACTTTTCTAGAGCGGAACATCCCGGTGTGCCAGTTAGACTTGATAGTGCATATCTATGTTTAGGAAAAATTACCCACAAATTTACTGGAAATGCACATGGTCAACAGTGCACCAAGCATGTGAATAACAGGAGAAAGATTGTTTCACATTAACTAATGGAATTGAACAATTATTTGATAAACAGGAAGGATTGAGGAGGAATGTACAGTAGAGAATAAGGTGAAATCAAAAATTGAATCCAGTGCAAAAACAGAACTTGAGAGCAGAACAAAAATTGGACTCAATGATAGAGGGGCAAAAAAGAAACAAATGAAAAGTAAGTAGTAAAAAAAAATGAAACTTAAAGTTAGTTATTTTTAATATCAAACAATTCACAATCTGAAGAATAAGACTTTACATTGTTAGTTGTTCAATTGCTGGTAAAGAGAGTTTTAATAGCAGACATTGTTAAAAGTAGTACTTGGTTTGTTCATTCATGGGATGTGAGCATTACCAGTTAAGCCAGCATTTATTACCCGTCCCTAATTGACCTTGGAAAATGCTGGTGAGTCACTTTGCCAAACTACTGCTGTCCATCTGGTGTAGGTACACCTACAATGCTATTATGAAGGGCTTTGACCTAGCATTAATGAAGTACTGTGATATATTTCCAAGTCTTAATGCTGTGACATAAAAGGAAATTTAAAGGTGGGGGCTTATGTGTATGAGATTTTTAGGTTGTTGAGATTGTAGGTTGCGAAGATGCTGCCTAAGGAGCCCAGGAGATTGCTAGAATGCATCTGGTAGGTTGTTTAGGCTGTTGTCACTGTGCATGTCACAGAAGATCTGAATGGTTGAAGTATGCTGTTAGTTACTATCACAACTTTCTCTGACAGCTTTAATGGGCAATAAATGTACAAATTTAGCAACTTCATGAAAATCTTGGGATTCGTGAGATGTGAGTGACACCCAGGCCACATCAGTAAAGCTGGAGTCAATGGGAAGTGACAGAATGCTCCCTACTAGTTAGGTTCATTCCGAACACAAAAAAAAAGTTGTAATTTTTGGAGGTCAGTCATCTCAGCTTGAGGACATTCCTTAAAGGTAGGGTTCTAGGCCCAACTCTTCAGCGGTTTCATCAATGACTTTCCCTCTATAATAAGGCTGGAAATGGGATCTTCCTTGCAGATTGCACAATGTTCAGCAACAGTTGTAACTCCTCACTTCTGAAGCCACCTGACTCCTGAAAGTTTGTACATCCTCCCCAAAGCACAAGTCAGGAGTCCACTTGTCTGAGTAAGGCTATTAGACCAGAAGAAATAGGAACAGAAGTGAGCCTTTTTACCTCTCAAGCATGCTTCACATTCACTTTCCCACCCTTTCCCCATAACCCTTGATTCCCTGACTGATCAAGAGTCTACATCAGCCTTAAGTATACATAAGGAATTTGCCTATATAAGCTCTCTGTGGAAAAGGAATTCCAAAGACTGTCAACCCTCAGAGAAGAAATACTTCCTCATTTCAATCTTAAATTGATTATGCCTTCTGGTCCTAGACTCTTCCATAATTATCTGCTGTACCTGTATTCTTGCTTCCTGTGTTTTGTGCACCAGTACCCGAAATCATTGTGTTACAGCTTACTGCAGTTTTTCAACTCCATTTAAATAATGCTCTTCTTTTGGTATTGCTTCTGAAATTAATAACATGATATTTTCCTATTGTAGGGAGAAATAGGAAAGAGGAGTCCTGTGAACCTTGGCACAAGCGATCTTTATTCAGAGCTCTATTACCACACATTGGGAGAGGCCAGAGACCACCCCAAATCTGGCCTTCGTGTGGGACACAGTTGACCTCTTAATATCCAACAGGTCAATGATGCTCTGAGTTCCCCAGTGAAATACAACATTTTTATACCCTTTAGTGTTACAATAATTCCATGCAACATTGATGTCATTGTTAGCCACATCCCCCTAATCTATACATCCAGTAAATGCGCAATCACCAATGAACAAATCTATAGAAAGTCCTAGGACCTCCCATAATCTCATGATGTTTGTCTTTGGGATCTTACAATGCACTTGACAGTTTTATCCCTTCCTAGACATTTGCTAATTGCACTGCATCATTTCCAACAACCTAAATAGTTGCTTTACATGAAGAACTCTCCCAAGTACTGCACTAACTGTATCAATGCAGATCACAGCTCCTTGAAATTAGAGTCGCTGTAGATAGGTTAGTAAAGAAGGCGTTTGGTATGCTTTCCTTTATTGGTCAGAGGATTGAGTACAGGAGTTGGGAGATCATGTTGCAGCTGTACAGGACATTGGTTAGGCCACTTTTGGAATATTGCTGCAATTCAGGTCTCCATCCTTTAGGATGGATGTTGTGAAACTTGGAAAGGTTCAGAAAAAATTTACAAGATGTTGTCAGGGTTGGAGGATTTGAGCTATTAGAGAGAGGTTGAATAGGCTGGGACTGTTTTCCCTAGAGCGTCAGAGGCTGAGGGGTGACCTTATAGAGGTTTATAAAATCATGAGGGGCATGGATAAGATAAATAGACAAAGTCTTTTCCCTGGGATGGGGAAATCCAGAACTAGAGGGCATAGGTTTAGGGTGAGAGTGGAAAGATATAAAAGGGATCTAACGGGCAACTTTTCACACAGAGGGTGGTATGTATATGGAATGAGCTGCCAAAGGAAGTGGTGAATGCTCGTACAGTTGCAACATTTAAAAAGCATTTGGATGGGTATATGAATAGGAAGGGTTTGGAGGGATATGGGCTGGGTGCTGGCAGGTGGGACTGGATTGGGTTGGGATATCTGGTCGGCATGGACGGGTTGGAGCAAAGGATCGCTTTCCGTGCTGTACGTCTCTTTGACTCTATGATATACGCTTCACTGATTCCTCCCTGTACAGTCTGGTTGAGACTTCCTCAAAAACTCTAACAAATTTGTCAGACTTGATTTCCCTTTCTTGAACTTCTGACTCTGCTTGTTTAGATTATGATTTTCTAAATGTTCTGCTATTAATTCCTTAATTAATTCCAACACTTTTTGAACAATGGACGTTAGTCAAATCAGCCTATTGTTACCTGCTATGGCTCTCCCACCCCTTTTTTTGAATAGGTATATCACACTGGTAGTTTTCCAGTCCTCCGGTATTTCTCCAGAATCCAAGGAGTTTTAGAAATTTACAAACCTCTATCACTCTGTAGCTACTTCTTTTACAATCCTAGGATGCAAGCCATCCATGCCAGGCCAGACCTATCTGCCTTTCACTCCATTAGTTTGTTTAATACTACTCTATTTATGGGGATAGTGATTTAATTTTTCCCTATTATTCTTCAGTAATTAATGAAATGTTCTTCTACAGTAAAGACTGATGCAAAATATCTGATTAATCCTCTGCTGTTTCTTTGTTCCCACAACTACTTCCCACATTTTATGAGAGACCAATGCTCACTTTAAATATGTAAAAGTGATGACAGTCAAAGAAAGTCTTGTTGTCAGTATATGCTTTGCTAGTTTGTCCTCGTAGTTTATTTTCTATCCCTGTATTATCTTTTTAGTCCTCCTTTGCTGGATTCTGAATTCATTACAATCATCAGGGCGATCACTGACTTTGCTATTGCTGTAAGTTGGTTTTGATTCTCAGATTAATCATACTGTCTCTATATTAAACTAGTTCTCTTTACTAAATAAGACAGCATTTATTTGAATTCCATTGATGAGCGGGAAATTCAATCTCTTTGCAACTTTACCGAGTAATTAAAGGAAACATATTTGGATTCCCAAGATCCAACAGGACATGACCTCATTCTCACCCTTGGCCAATTCACCTAACCTGCACATCTTTGGACTTCATCCTCTGTCCATGCTAATATATTAGCCCAAATCCATGATCCCTTATCTAGCAAAATTACTAAGTGCCAAGGAAAGCCAAACATACCACATCTACAGGGTTTCCTCCAGGTGTTCCGGTTTCTTCCCACAATCCAAAGATGTGCAGGTTAGGTGAATTGGCCATGCTAAATTGCCCGTAGTATTCAGGGATATGTAAGTTAGGTGCATTGGTCAGGGGTAAATATAGAGAAAGGGAGGACTGCAGATGCTGGGGTTCAGAGTTGAGAGTGTGGTGCTGGAAAAGCACAGGTCAGGCAGCATCCGAGGAGCAGGTATGAGACTTGTGGGCCGGCGGGCTGAGAGATAAATGGGAGGGGGTGGGGTTGGAAGGTAGCTGAGAAAGCGATAGGTAGATAAATGTGAGGGAGAAGGTGATAGGTTAGCGGGGGAGGGGGGTGGAGCGGATAGATGGGAAAGGTGATGGATAGAGTCAAGATTAGGGTGGTGCTGGAAAAGCACAGCAGGTCAGGCAACATCCGAGGAGCAGGAAAATCGACGTTTCGGGCAAAAGCCCTTCATCCCCTAATCTTGACTCTGATCTCCAACATCTGCAGTCCTCACTTTTGCCAAGGTGATGAGCAGGTCAGGAGGGCTGTGTTGAGTTGGAGGCTTGGAACTGTGATAATGTAGGGGGGGGGGGGGGGGTGGCGAAGGGGAAATGAGGAAACTTTTGAAATCCACATTCATCCCATGTGGTTGCAGGGCAGCTGCCCATGACTAAGGTTGACTTAAAGTGGCTGCCCTAGGCTTTTTAACTGACATAAGATGGCCAAAAAGGGGTATGAAGTGTTCTCCTATTCCACCTTGGGACCCTGCAACCACATGGGATGAATGTGGATTTCAACAGTTTCCTCATTTCCCCTTCGCCACCCCCCCACATTATCACAGTTCCAAGCCTCCAACTCAACACAGCCCTCCTGACCTGCCCATCACCTTGGCAAAAGTGAGGACTGCAAATGTTGGAGATAAGAGTCAAGATTAGGGGATGAAGGGCTTTTGCCCGAAACGTCGATTTTCCTGCTCCTCGGATGTTGCCTGACCTGCTGTGCTTTTCCAGCACCACCCTAATCTTGACTCTATCCATCTGCAAATTCCTCCACAAGCCACTCACCATTCAGAACTGGAACAATATTGTTGTTCCTTCACTATAGCTGGGCCAAAATCCTGGAACTTTCTCCTAACAACACTGTGGGTGTATTCACATAAAATGGGCTACAATGATTCAAAAAGACAGTTCACCACCACCTTTTCCAGGTCGATTAGGGATGGGCAATAAATTCTGGTTCAGCAGTAAAACTCTCCTCCCTACATGAATTTAATAAGTTAAGGGTAATATGTCATTTCATGAAACTAATAGTGGACAGGCACTGCTTGGTCAGCAATTTGCAATTCAATCGGTTTATGATTTTTCTCCACAAGTTGCTGACCAGTTTGTGCATGATAATGGTGTGTAGACCCATATTTAACATTCTGCAATTTCACCTTCAAATTCTGGCCCAAACCTATTTCCATGCTGGTGTTTGACTATTTGAATTTGGTGAATCCAACAACACAGAATTCCAGGTCTTAGTGCCATTCTCTCTCTGCTGAGTTAATCCATTTTCTGTGGTAGAAAGGCTCCCACATTAATACAGAAAAACCAAAAGCTAGGAAGAATTAGAGATAACTGTTCTGTTAGTCAATATGTGGAAACATTGGGTGAGTTGGAGAGAACAAACCAGCAGACAGAGCGCAGCATCGGAAAGTGATGGGAGGGTCGGTAACCACTGCACTTTATTTGGAACATTTTTATATAATGTAAATCATCCTGAAACAACAGGCACAAACTAGAGATCCTGTCATTTCTTAAAATAACAATGTTTCTCTTCTTTCAATATATTTTGAATCTTCTGTGACAAAAGATACAGATACTGTTATGTCACAAGTCCTCAGGACTTGACATATTCTAAGCCAGGCAGCTAATGTTTTCCCAATAAGAAATGTCAATGGTATTTTGTTTATATCTGGATTTTTCATTATTTTAATAAGCATCTGCAAGCTGATCAAGACTGTTAGTTTTATAAATCTGTTGTTTCTCAGAATTTCTGGCAACCACTGTTTAAGAAGAGTACTGTGATGATAGATTACATTAAATTCTGCCTAATTTTTCCTCATGGAATGAACAGGCCAATTCATTGTTGAGACACCAATGACCTCAAACTGTTAGTTGTAAAGATGTTCCACTGAGTCAACATGTCAAACAAATTATTGTTTCTACATTCTGACGTGTTTGAGCCTACAAAAGACAAGATGAGTTACTAACTCTGGTGGGGTCAATTCTGCAACTCGATCAGAGCAGCTATGATCTCCACTTTACTTATTAAGTTGGAAATGTATAGTGTCCCTTGGTAATAATGTTCAGAGATTTTCTAATTAGTTATTCCTGGAAGGCAACTCCACCTGGACAGTGAAGCCTTACAGTTACCTTTTCAATCCTAAATAAGAGTCTAGTTAGTTTCCATTATAAATCTTGGGAGCTGGAGCACTATCAGCTTGAAGCAAACAAATGAGATTAATTATGATGTAGCAGTCAGTTACAGACAGACTTAAAGTGTGAAGAAATTCAAGCAGCAATATGTGCATGAATTTTTAAGTTGGAGAAATCAAGTGGAAGCTGCTGAATTTCCACCATTAAGCTATGGCTTCCACACTTTTTAAGACTATCTGCAAGTTGACTACTATTTTGTAATTGGGTGAGGTCTCATGATGCAGTTGGTAAGATCCCTTCCTCTTAGCGAGAAATTCCAGGTTCATGCTCCATTCCGGGACTCAGTCACCACAAAAGTTGCATTTACGATATTGCCAGACAGGTTAATAGTAACCTGCAAACCTTTCTGATATGGGGAGGGTAAGAGCTGGAAGGATTCTTGTCCAGCAGTGCAGCAAAAGCCTCCTCACATTAAATGACTTCACATGTAAGCTCTTGCCAGTGGGTTGCAGCCGCCAGGGAAGGGTCTCTTGTTAAAGACTCTTCTTTGATCAACGGATAATGAGGGATACCTGCTGAGAACTAACCCCCTGCTGTTGCTAATGACTCCTGCCCCTATGATCCCCATCATCTTTGCGCTGGGATTAAGTAATAATCCTAGGCCATTGGTGGGTGACTTACTGGCAGGAGCTACCACTTCCCTGATGACCTGAGCACTGAATAGAGCTGCCAGTCTTTAATTGATCAGATCTTAATGGTTGGGATTTCTGCCCAAGGGTCCTTCATCTTGGCAGAAGACCCACCTCTGACCTACAAACTGCCCGAGTGGAAGAAGATACAACAGACCTTCTCAAAACAAACATCCAAATTGGGAGTATGAATAGGCCATTTGGCATCTTGAGCCTACTCAATCATTTAATAAAATCATGACTGATCTGATTGTGGACTCAACTCCACATTTTAATCTTCCCCAGATTAACTCATGTTAGTCAAGAATCTATTTAGCTTTGCCTTAAATTATTCAATGACTCTGCTTACATCACTGTCTGGACCAGAGAATTCTAAAGACTCAAAACCCTCAGAAGAATTTCTCCTCATTCCTATCCTGAATGGGCCAAGCCTTATAAAATGTGTTCCCTGTGAAGAGGGGCCAAGTGTTGAGACAATGTGAGTTTCCTGCTTGTTCTCAGACTGGCAGGCAAGGCCTCCATCACCTGCACAATATTCCAGCCTTTGAGTCAAATCTTTCTGGATGATAGCATGCCTAATAATCACCTTGATTCCAAATTCAAAACTTAGAAGTAGCCATCATGAGAAATCAGGCATGATTTTCCCATGAGCAGCAAATTAAGAAGCCAGTTCTGGGAGCCCTATCCCATTGCCAAGTCCAACAGCTGGGAGGTTCATTCAGAGTGGTCATCTATCTACCTCACTGTGTGGGCATTGCTAACAGGCCAGCCTTAAGAGTAGAAGCAGCTTGTTGGGTCATTTTCTGCAGGTGTGCATCAGCTGCCATTGCAGGAACAGCTATATAAGTGCAGACATCAATCTCTCTGTCTTTGCTCCAATGGCATGCTCTGTTTGGGAAAACTGAGCACTGTAACTTACTGCCAGAAATTAGTAATAACAGGGTTCAAATGGACATACTGCTGTATTGCTGGATTCCCAACAACATGGAATGGACAGACCATTGGGAAAATTTCAATCTATTGCTGGAATAAGGGCTCCTTGCATTTCCTAATTGGGCACCCACTACTGCTGGGAAGATGAACCATGACACTGAAACAGCACATGGACATGTCAGCAAACCAGCCCAAAACAGTTCCATGGATATTGTTACCAACACCCTTCACACTGGAGTGAAAAACTCTCTCTACAAGCCATTACAAAATGGAGCTCCTGAAATATTTGAGTACTTTTTAAAGAGTGTGAAACCATAGGTCCTCATCCCACACCGCCTGTACCCATAAACTAAGACTTCTCAGAGCTAGGTCTGGCAATCCATTGTGTTATGACGACTGAAGAGGGGACAGAAGAGAATTAGGCAGCATTTAAGGGAAATGCAAACTACCAGATGTTGAAAATCCTGCCCCAAAACAGAGGAATGGATGGGGTTTTTTTCCTGAGGTGTTGGTCCAAGAGCAAAATGTGTATTCTCAAAAAAGCATTAAACCAGCTTTCAATTGCAAGTAATGAAATACAAGAGTCAGGATGTTTTCCTACTCTGGTAGCAGTTATTGGTGCAACCACATCTAGCTTATCACTTCCTTTTTTAAAGTCTTTATTTAGAAAAGGATATAAATGTGCTCAAAGCAGCTCAGAGAATGTTAATTTGACCGACATCAGAAAGATGTTGTGAAACTTGAAAGGGTTCAGAAAAGATTTACAAGAATGTTGTCAGGGTTGGAGGATTTGAGCTATAGGGAGAGGCTGAACAGGCTGGGGCTGTTTTCCCTGGAGTGGAGGCTGAGGGGTGACCTTATAGAGGCTTACAAAATTATGAGGGGCATGGATAGAGTAAATAGGCAAAGTCTTTTCCCTGGGGTCAAGGAGTCCAGAAGCATAGGTTTAGGATGAGAGAGGAAAGATATAAAAGAGACCTAAGGGACAACGTTTTCACACAGAGGGTGGTACGTGTATGGAATGAGCTGCCAGAGGAAGTGGTGGAGGCAGATACAATTGCAACATTTAAGAGGTATTTGGATGGGTATATGAATAGGAAGGGTTTGGAGGAATATGGGGCGGGTGCTAGCAGGGGAGACTAGATTGGGTTGGGATATCTGGTTGGTATGAACGGGTTGGACTGAAGGGTCTGTTTCCATGCTGTACATCTCTATGACTTTATATATAGAGAAGGTTCCTTATGAGAAATCTTGAACCAGTGGATTCTATATCCATTAGAGTTTGTAAGAATGAGGTGTGATCTTGCTGAAACATAAAATATTCTGAGGGGAATTGACAGTGAATGCTAAAAGGATGCTGAGTCGAGTGGCGAGGTGAGTACCTTGCAGAAGGCAGCAACTATCAGAGAGAATCTGGCTCAGGATTTTCACCTCGCCTGACAGCCAGCATTACCTAGAGGAGTGTGAGTGTGAGGAACCCAAAAAAGGAGAAAGGGAGGACTGCAGATGCTGGAGATCAGAGTCGAGAGTGTCGTGCTGGAAAAGCACAGCGGGTCAGGCAGCATTGGAGGAGCAGGAGAATCACTATTTCGGGCATAAGTTTCCTAATGAAGGGCTTATGCCCGAAACGTCAATTCTCCTGCTCCTCGGATGCTACCTGACATGCTGTGCTTTTCCAGCACCACACTCTTGACACAAAACAAGGAGTCTTCATTACGTAGAGGATTGGGCAAGGTGAGAACACTATGGCAGCTATTCTGCATCCCTAAGAGGATCAGGCAAGATGAGGACCTCAAAACTATTATTACTTGGATGGTAAAAGGTTGCAGCATGCTGCAATGCAGAGGGACCTTGGTGTCCTTGTGCATGAATCACAGAAGGTTGGTCTGCAGGTACAACAAGTAATTAGAAAGGCAAATGGAATTTTGTCCTTCATTGCTAAAGGGGTTGAGTTTAAAAGCAGAGAGGTTATGTTGCAGCTGTACAGTGTGCTGGTGAGGCCACATCTGGAGTGGTGTGCGCAGTTTTGGTCTCCTTATTTGAAAAAAGATGTGCTGGCACTGGAGGGGGTGCAGAGGAGGTTCAGTAGGTTGATGCTGGAGTTGAGGGGGTTGGCTTATGAGGAGAGACTGAGTAGAGTGGGATTATATTCATTGGAATTTGTAAGAATGAGGGGGGGGGGGGGAAACTTATAGAAACATAGCAAATTATGAAGGGAATAGATAAGATAGGAGTAGAGAGAATGTTTCCACTGGCAGGTGAAACGAGGACAAGAGGGCATAGTCTCAAGATTAGAGGGAACAGATTTAGGACTAAATTGAAAAGGAAATTCATTATCCAGATGGTTGTAAATCCATGAAATTTCTTGCCCAGTGAAGCAGTTGACACTACTTCAGTAAATATTTTTAAAACTAAGAGATATTTTATTGAACAGTAAAGGAATTAAGGGTTATGGTGAGAGGGTGGGTAAGTGGAGCTGACTCCATGAAAAGATCAGCCATGATCTTCTTGAATGGTGGAGCAGACTGGAAGGGCCAGATGGCCTACTCCTGCTCCTAGTTCTTATGTTCTAAGAGCATACAGGAACTGCTTGGAATCAATGGAGAATATAATTAATGAAAACTGATTAAGGGTGGCAGGACAGGTAATGAATGTCTGGTATCAGTACTATGCTCAACTGGTAAGAAAAAGCATTCACATTTTAGACAAATCAACCAGGGTAACACAATGTAGCCCCTCCAAAATCTTTAAGATGTTTGTGACCTGCTGCATTTTC
This sequence comes from Chiloscyllium plagiosum, assembly GCF_004010195.1. Taxonomy (NCBI): domain Eukaryota; kingdom Metazoa; phylum Chordata; class Chondrichthyes; order Orectolobiformes; family Hemiscylliidae; genus Chiloscyllium; species Chiloscyllium plagiosum. Next base: position 7,269 of record NW_025213944.1, on the reverse strand, counting down.
ATTGTCTTGCCTTACATAGAAACAGATAGAAGGGGAGGAACAAATGCAATGATTGACAGGGAAGACTACTGAATCTCCGTCTAGAGGCAGGCCTATTGAACCTCAAGTTCTTCATTTAAGTGGCTGCATACTAGTCAAATTCACATCTTCCCAAGAACACTGACTCTACCATGGCCTTTGATTTAGGAGTTATACGCAGAGATCAAACTCATTCTCTGTTGACACCTTATTTCATTTCATTCCAAACGAATACTTTGGACAGAGTTGAAAAAGAAACTCATTTTGCTCCCTAGATATTGTGAGTTGCATATGCGCAAGTACTTCCTGTTTTTTGAAAGTCTGACCTGTCTGCCTTACCCTGTCCATACATGCCGGTTGGAACCAAAGATGTTCCTTAGCGTGATAGCTAATGCTAGTCACCTGGTCATGTTTACAGTCTTGCTAATCTCATTAGGTAGCCTTACCAATGGCAATTTAAGATCATTTCAAATTCAGCATCTTAGTACTAATAGAACATGAAACAAGAAAAACATTATTCTTCAAAATCAACTCTTCTGCCCATTAACAGTTTCAGATGACACCCACAAACTCTAAATTAAAAAAAATAAGTTTTAACTTTCTGGAATAGTACAAGGAAGGCATCATTACTTTTTAATAAGATATAAACAGCTTATATTTTAAAGTTCAACTCATCCATTTCTTTGAATTCAAAGTCAAAAATTGTTATCACAGAAAAGAAAGAGGACATTCTAAAATTAACACATGGAACAGTTAATGTACAGATTTATCTGAGGAACAATGTTTTATTATGAATTTAGCACCACTTTTCTATGTGCACGGCCAATGTTTTGATGATAGTGCCCACAAAAAGGGAACAGTTGATGTGAGTGATACCATTGTATATGAATTATGTGTACTTCTTTCAGTTTGTGGATTGTGTACATATACAGGTATTTTTATGTGCTGTATATTTGTCATGTTATTCTAATACATGTTGCAGATTTCAGCATCTTGATAATGTTTACTATAAAGTAATTGCTATCAGTTTCCTTTTCACTTTCTCATAAATGATTTCCATTCGGAGATAAAAAGTTCTTCACATTTATCAAATAATAAAGAATGGTAAACTGTAATAGCTACAAAGAAGAAACTTCAAATAAACATATCATCTTAAAAAGATTCCCGAATTGTCACGATTATTTGTCATTATTACTTTGCGTTTTTAAAATTGGCATATTTTGTATTTTGTGATTGTTGAAAGAAAGATTTAATAGGCTAGAAATTTGGGGATTCTTCAGTGTTTGGGAGGTTGGGGCTACAGGACAAGTGCAGATCTAAAGGATAAATGCCCTGTAGAAATATACAAAAGGTTTATTCAGTATCTTAAAAAAAAAATGGTTAATAACTTCAGGCCAGCTCTTCATCAGGAACTTGTAAACAATCTATTTCCTCACAGGGAAGATCTCTGCATCGTTATTAAGGTTGATTGTATTGCTCTGTGCTCAATCTCAAATTGAGAATGAAGAAGTCAAAGTGAGCTGTGGAGACAGTCCACATTTTTCTCACATTAAAACATATGAAGGCAATGCAGAAAATCATCTTGCCTTCTTTTAAACTGTTGTTTGCAAAGTCAACATGTTTTGAGATCATTTCTTCACCATGATCCCATATCTCATGAAAGTGTTGAAGTGGCAGTGTTTTTTGTAATCATATTTAAATCTTTATTACATGTATAGAGAGAACTGCTGCCAATTTGGAATACCTATTTTAGACAAATTGTGTAATTTTCCTAAATAAGAAAGAGTATAGTTGATAGAGAGCATTTGACCAAACATTCCTTCTGTTTTGTTTTCTGTTCTGAAGCGTATCCGATTTTCAGTGTGAGCAAGGTGTGCCTGGGTAAACCATTTATTTATAAAATACAGTTGAAAAAAAATTTTTTAAATTTTTTTAATAGTTATAGGACATAAAATTATTTGCTTAGCACTGCAAAGGAAACGCAAGCAATTCCTGCACAGTCCACTGGATGCTCCATTTGTGAAAGGACATTTTTCCTAGATTGTGATTAGATTTCCTAGGGTATGGAAATAAAAGTTTGACTGCTGATCTGTATTAACATAAGACATTACATTATTTTAAAAATGGGGACTACACAAACTGCATCAATCTGCAGTTCATTGATCACATTGTGCGCATGCCTAGTAGCCATGACACCCTAATATCAAGAATCTATCTTGCATAGTACAATTGTGGCAGATAAACGATAATGCAGATGTTTGTAATTTTAGTATGAAACATGCCTGTTCAGCAATGAACAAAGCAGTAAATGTAGAATATATTGCATGTTCTGTATCACATTTTCACTTTTTTAGCAATGATCAAACATTATAGCAGTCCAATCATGCTTCACCTTAATTTCTGTGTTCACTTTTCGATGCAAAGAATTAAGAGATACTTTGAAGTATTACATAGCCTATTGTGCCGGACAACCTTCTGGCCATAGTACTGAAGACTTGCACTTGAGAACTTACGATGCTTATAGTCACGCTATTTCAATACAGATACAATATCTGTGGTATCGTGTGTTGGGGTGGGTGAAGTGGGGATGAGTTGCAGACAATAATGAGCATTAGTTGGAGGTGGGTACAGTAGCAGAAATAGAGTGATTGTGAGGAATCAAAGAAGATGGTGGCATTTTACATTGATGAAGTGGACAAGGACATCATACTTCTTCCTACAGTGTTGAGCATTCCTCCAGATGGCTTAAACGGTTTTACCTGGGTGGCAACTTTGGACCAGGTTGGCACACCTCCACTAGCAGTCCTCCACTGCTAGTCCAAGGAGACAAGGAAACCTGCATCATTCATCGAGCGAGCGCTCCAGGGCCCTGCCCAAAAAAAAGTAGGGCAGTGAATTCCCCCATTCGAGATGTCTGGGGCAATATCAGGAACCATGTAGGGCACCTCCGGATTGACAGTGCTTGTCCAGGTACAAAATTGCTTTTTAATGATGGGGCAGTTGCAAAGGATGTCTGTAAAGTCTTGAAATAACTGCTAAATGGGGAGACATTCTAAGAATGGCAAATGGTAAAAGAGGGTGGAAATTAGAAGTGAGGGATGCCGTAGGGACATGGTGGGTAGATAATAAGACAGGTTCGGTAAGATACGTTGAGTTAAGGCCCAGTAGGCCTTACAGTATGAAATTCTTTTAAAAATCTGACGCGTATTGGACTTTGCCAAAAAAATTTACAATTATAGAACACAGAACATTGCAGTACAGTCCCTTCAGCCCTCAATGTTGCACTGACGTGTGGAAACAATTTGAAGCCCATCTATCCTACACTATTCCATTTTCATCCATATGTTTATGGAATGACCATTTAAATGCCCTTAAAGTTGGTGAATCTAGTACTGAGTCAGTGAGTCTACCACTGAAGTAGTGGTAGACTCTACTATTATGAGTGGAAGTATATTCTAACCTTGGAATGCCTATCCCCAGGCAGGTCAGTAGGGAGATGAAGAAAACATACAGGATTCTTTCCTTCACTGATTGAAGCGCAAAATTAGAACAGCAGGTCGGTTATGCTAAATATATATCTATGGTACTGTGCACAGTTTTCTTTATGGGGGAAAATACAGAAGAAAGAAGACAAAGGATCAGCTAGCTCAGTTGACTGGATGGCTGGTTTATGATGCACAGTAGTATCAATCATGTTGGTATGGAGCGGAGGTTAATCCCCCCCCCACCTCCGAGAGTTAATAACCTAAATCCCCAAAAGAACCACCTTACTTCGTAATTGGTTAAAAGAATGGTTAAAATGAAAGGAATTCCTGATCTCCACTTTATAAGTAACAAGTAACATCCTTTCTATTTAACCCTAACAGTGAACAAATTAACAGAATTACTGACAAACTGAATAATTCCCTGCTACAAATCCTACTGGGATGCTGTTCCAATGAAACCCAAGTAATAAGAAAACTAAATTAAAACTTAGACTTTCAAAGTCCGTACAGGATGTGTTTTTTGGAATGTACCACTGTCTTTCCTGTCATAAATGCCTTTTTTTCCACTGATCCTTCTCTCAGGGATGTTTTCTCTAGAAATTGTTCTGTTCCGAATGACTTTCTCCATCGAATTCTGGTGTCAGGAATATTATCTGTCCCACTGCCCCCTTTATTCCTGTGATGACATAATTTTTTTTACAATTAGATTGGTTCCAGGCATTCAAAACCATCAGATTTAAATTTAATTGGGTTTTATTATCTAGGGCCTGGTTTAAATTAATTGGCTAATATTGAAGCTGATTACTATAAGCTTGTTTTGATGTTAAGATTTTCCAATCACACAGCCAATAGTTACATGTTTCAATTTCAGAACAGTCTGTAATCTGCAGCTGCTTGCAGACTTCTTTTTTTAAATCTCCAAGTTTTGAAAAGCACTTTATCTCTTAAAGGGACCACACACTCTTTCCCCCTATCAGTTTTAGAAACAAATTCTAACTTCCTGCCTTCCACTTCACAAGTACTTTACACAACTTTGTAACAACATGGGTTCCATTCCTGCACCAGGCGGAGGTTCCCATGAAGGACCCTCCTTTATAACCACTGTGTTCACCTCAGGCCTGGTGATCCTCAGGTTAAACCACCACTCTGATAAGAGAGCAACCCTGTGGTCAGGTATGATGATGGTGACTTCACCTATACTTTACAGAAACTATTTATAAGGATGCTGCCAGGAATGGTGAATTTTAGTGATAATAATAGATCGGAGCCATTTTCTTTGGAACAGAAGAGTCTGAGTGATGACTTAACTGATGCATGTAAAATGATGGGGAATCTTAATAGTGTGATTAGGAAGGATCCATTTCCTAAGTAGAGAAGTCAATAGTCAGGTCCAGAGGGTTGTGGGATCTGAAAGAGTGGTATTAGCAAAAACTTTCATTGTGTGTAAAAGAAAATGCTTGAACATGCATTTCCTCAGGAAAATAGACCATGCGTGTATTTGGCTGGGACAGACATGATGGGGTGAGTGGCCTTCTTCAGTCTCAAGTTTTATTTTCTCTGTTGCGACCTAAAAAAAGTTTGGCTCTGTGTGGGAACATCTCAGACAGGTAATGGGAAAACCAGAAAGGAACAGAGTGGCCTAGAAATCCATGTGTGGTATTGGGAGCACAGTCCTTTTAGTTTGAAGTTGCAATGGGTGTGTGTGGGGCGGGATTTCTCGGATGAATTGCATGAATCAAGTGTCTTCCTAATCTATAGTTAGCTTATGCCAATCACCTTCCACAGATACCTGCAATGCTTGCATCATGTGAATGCATCAAGTTTATCGCCAGCAATCATCACATCCTTTGGAGTATTAGATTCATAGAATCCCTACAGTATGGAAACAGGCAATTCAGCCCACTGAGTTCACACTGATCCTCTGAAGGGCATTCCACCCAAATACCCACCCTTCCCAATAACCCTGCATTCTCTACAGCTAATCCACCTAACATACAAGTCCCTGGATGTTGTGGGTAAATTAGCAAGGCCAATCCACCGAACCTGGATATCTTTGGACTGTGACAGGAAATCAAAAACTTCTGGAGGAAACCCATGTGGGCACAAAGAACATGCAATCGCTCCAGGCTAGAATTGAACCGGAGTCCCTGCTGCTGTGAGGCAGAAGTGCTAACCACAGAGTCATCAGTATTAATTTATTTCAATTCATGCGTTCCATTTACATGGTTCGCGGAATGAGCCATGTGATCTACATTTGTTGGACATATATCGAACACAGTAAAAATCTATGTTCTATTAATGATACATAATAAAATCTAAAGCTCAAAAATTAATAAATATTTTGCAAGCATTTTTATTATCACACTTAGATTAGTTTTGACAGAATTGTTCATTTAAAAATTTAGTAAAATAGAGAAAAATAACTAACATTTTGGCAAAAATATTTTTGCCATATTTAACTTGACATTGAAATAGTCAAAAATTCCCAAAGTATTAGTACAAAAAACCCCACTGACATTGAACTTCAGCAGTCAATAGTGACAGCAATAAAGATTAGTCAACTTTGTTGTGTGCTGTGTTCTAAACTGAGGATGCAGTCAAAGGCTTTGCTCAGTGGATACATCATGCAATACTCCAGCTGATCCCCCTTTTAGGAATAACAATAAGCCATGCAGCCATAGCATAGAGTCTTTCACACAAAAGAAAGAAAATAAAAACCTTTAACAAGTGATGTGAGACGGTGAGCTGAACTAGAAGGTAGCAATGCTGGGTCTGCAGATTGTGCATACTGTTGAGCTGTAAGTTCCAGATGGTGAACATTTTGGCCAGGAGAAAAAGCTCAGTACTATTCATAGAAGAGATTCTGGTGTACATGTGCGGATCATGTGACTATGAGGAGCATCATGGCCAGAAAATCGTAAGAATTAAAGGCAAGTCGAAAGAAAATATTTTGGAAAATGGCTGTATCAAGTTCTGGAGAAACAGTGTGGTTTTTTTTTGAAAAAAGCAAATGTGGGATTTGTTGAGAACAGGGTCAATCTTCCATGTGCTAAATGTTACATTGATTTTTTTTTGGTAATGCAAAATAATAAAATTGTTTTGGAGTCTAAAGACACTATTAAAATGTTAATGAGTAAGGAAGGCCACAGCTGTTCCAACAAAACGTTGAGTGGCACCAAAGATTATTCACACAGCTGTCAGTTGACATTCTAATTATCAGCTACTAAATGGTTCTGCTTTTAAAAATGGTAGTGTAGTGTAATTACACAATCATAGGTATTGAGATTCTAAAACAATAAATCACTCATTTATACTATATTCTTTTCCTAAAATCAATTAATTTCACATAAAATAAAACTCATGTTGCAAGGGTCTTTTTTTAAATCAGAATCTATTATTTATCTTTTCGCTTTTTAAAGGTCTTCTAGTATCACACATTCTCTGAGCTTTTTCCAGTCTCCAGCAGGAAATGAACAAAACTGCAGGGCAAATGGGTTGCAGGTTTCGGTTCATTAGTATACAAATCCCAGAACTTCTTTTAAGTCACATTCTTGACACAATTTAAAGTTTTATAAAACAAAAGCTGGCATCTCAACTCAGACAATGTTTTAGAGGTGTGAGGTTAGAGTCTGTCTGTATCCCCATCTTGAGTCAGGCTGGTTCTATTTCCAAAGTATGAATTTATAAAATGTCACATGGATTGATTGGCTGCAGATTGTGTGCTTTTTCAGCAGAATAGAATGTGTCTACAAATACAATTCTGAAA
>NW_025213943.1:35841-37610 GCF_004010195.1 Chiloscyllium plagiosum | reverse complement strand
GTGTTTCCCCCGGGCCAGGGAGACAGTGTTCCCAATGGGGGCAGGGAGACAGTGTTTCCCATGGGGCAGGGAGACAGTGTTCCCCATGGAGACAGGAAGACAGTGTTCCCCATAGGGACAGGGAGTCAGTGTTCCCTATGATGACAGGGAGACAGTGTTCCCCACGGGGACAGGGACAGGGAGACAGTGTTCCCTATGATGACAGGGAGACAGTGTTCCCCATGGGGACAGGGAGACAGTGTTCCCCATGGGGACAGGGAGATAGTGTTCCCCATGGAGACAGGTAGACAGTGTTCCCCATGGGGGCAGGGAGACAGTATTCACCATGGAGACAGGGAGACAGTGTTCCCTACGGAGACAGGGAGACAGTGTTCCCCATGGGGACAGGGAGACAGTGTTCCCCACGGAGACAGGGAGACAGTGTTCCCCATGGAGACAGGGAGACAGTGTTCCCCACGGAGACAGGGAGATAGTGTTCCCCATGGGGACAGGGAGACAGTGTTCCCCATTGGGACAGGGAGACAGGGTTCCCCACGGAGACAGGGAGACAGTGTTCACCATGGAGACAGGGAGACAGTGTTCCCCATTGGGACAGCGAGACAGTGTTCCCCATGGGTGCAGGGAGACAGTGTTCCCCATGGACACAGTGTTCCCCATGGGGGCAGGGAGACAGTGTTCCCATAGGGACAGGGAGACAGTGTTCCCTATGATGACAGGGAGACAGTGTTCCCCATGGAGACAGGGAGACAGTGTTCCCCATGGAGACAGGGAGACAGTGTTCCCCATGGGGACAGGGAGACAGTGTTCCCCATGGAGACAGGGAGACAGTGTTCCCCAAGGGGGTAGAGAGACAGTGTTCCCCATGGGTGCAGGGAGACAGTGTTCCTCATGGGTGCAGGGAGACAGTGTTCCCCATAGGGACAGGGAGACAGGGTTCCCCATAGGGACAGGGAGACAGTGTTCCTCATGGTGGCAGGGAGACAGTGTTCCCCATGGAGATAGGGAGACAGTGTTCCCCAAAGGGACAGGGAGACAGTGTTCCCCATGGAGACAGTCTTCCCCATGGGGACAGGGAGACAGTGTTCCACATGGGGACAGGGAGACAGTGTTCCCCATGATGACAGGGAGACAGTATTCCCCATGGAGACAGGGAGACAGCGTTCCCCATGAGGACAAGGAGACAATGTTTCCCCCGGGCCAGGGGGACAGTGTTCCCCATGGGGGCAGGGAGACAGTGGTCCCCATGGAGACAGTGAGACAGTGTTCCCTATGATGACAGGGAGACAGTGTTCCCCATGGAGACAGGGAGACAGTGTTCCCCATGGGGATAGGGAAACAGTGTTCCCAATGGAGACAGGGAGACAGTGTTCCCCATGGGTGCAGGGAGACAGTGTTCGCCATGGGCCAGGGGGACAGTGTTCCCCATGGGGGCAGGGAGACAGTGTTCCCATAGGGACAGGGAGACAGTGTTCCCCATGGAGACAGTGTTCCCCATGGGGACAGGGAGACAGTGTTCCCCATGGAGACAGGGAGACAGCGTTCCCCATGGCGACAGGGAGACAGTGTTCCCAACGGAGACAGGGAGACAGTGTTCCCCATGAGGACACGGAGACAATGTTTCCCCCGGGCCAGGGGGACAGTGTTCCCCATGGGGGCAGGGAGACAGCGGTCCCCATGGAGACAGGGAGACAGTGTTCCCCATGAGGACACGGAGACAATGTTTCCCCCGGGCCAGGGGGACAGTGTTCCCCATGGGGGCAGGGAGACAG
>NW_025213943.1:16277-33501 GCF_004010195.1 Chiloscyllium plagiosum | reverse complement strand
GAGACAGTGTTCCCCATGGGGACAGGGAGACAGTGTTCCCCATGGGGACAGGGAGACAGTGTTCCCCATGGGGACAGGGAGACAGTGTTCCACATAGGGACAGGGAGACAGTGTTCCCCATGGGGACAGGGAGACAGTGTTCCACATAGGGACAGGGAGACAGTGTTCCTCATGGAGACAGTGTTCCCCATGGGGACAGGGAGACAGTGTTCCCCATGGAGACAGGGAGACAGTTTTCCCCATGGGGGCAGGGAGACAGTGTTCCCCATAGGGACAGGGAGACAGTGTTCCCCATGGAGACAGTGTTCCCCATAGGGACAGGGAGACAGTATTCCCCCCCTGTCCAGGGAGACAGTGTTCCCCATTGGGGTAGGGAGTCAGTGTACCCCATGGGGACAGGGAGACAATGTTCCCCATGATGACAGGGAGACTGTGTTCCCCATGGGGGCAGGGAGACAGTGCTCCTCCCCATGCCAGGGAGACAGTGTTCTCCATGGAGACAGGGAGAAAGTGTTCACCATGGGGGCAGGGAGACAGTTTTCCCCATGGAGACAGGGAGACAGTGTTCCCCATGGGGACAGGGAGACAGTGTTCCCCATGGAGACAGGGAGACAGTGTTCCCAATGGAGACAGAGAGACAGTGTTCCCCATGGGGACAGGGAGACAATGTTCCCCATGGAGACAGGGAGAACAGTGTTCCCCATGGGGACGGGAGACAGTGTTCCCCATAGGGACAGGGAGACAGTGTTCCCCATGGAGACAGTGTTCCCCATGGGGACGGGAGACAGTTTTCCCCCCCGGGCCAGGGAGACAGTGTTCCCAATGGAGACAGGGTGACAGTGTTCCCCATGGGGACAGCGAGACAGTGTTCCCCATAGGGACAGGGAGACAGTGTTCCCCATGAGGACTGGGAGACAGTGTTCCCCACGGGGACAGGGAGACAGTGTTCCCCATGGGGACAGGGTGACAGTGTTCCCCATAGGGACAGGGAGACAGTGTTCCCCATGAGGACTGGGAGACAGTGTTCCCCACGGGGACAGGGAGACAGTGTTCCCCATGGAGACAGGGAGACAGTGTTCCAAATGGTTACAGGGAGACAGTGTTCCACATAGGGACAGGGAGACAGTGTTCCCCATGGAGACAGGGAGACAGTGTTCCACATGGGGACAGGGAGACAGTGTTCCCCATGGGTGCAGGGGGACAGTGTTCCCCACGGAGACAGGGAGAGAGTGTTCACCATGGGGGCAGGGAGACAGTTTGCCCCATGGAGACAGGGAGACAGTGTTCCACATGGAGACAGGGAGACAGTGTTCCACATGGAGACAGGGAGACAGTGTTCCCCATGGAGACAGGGAGACAGTGTTCCAAATGGGTACAGGGAGACAGTGTTCCACATAGGACAGGGAGACAGTGTTCCCCATGGAGACAGTGTTCCACATGGGAACAGGGAGACAGTGTTCCCCATCGGGACAGGGAGACAGTGATCCCCATGGAGACAGGGAGACAGTGTTCCCCATGGGGTCAGGGAGACAGTGTTTCCCCCGGGCCAGGGAGACAGTGTTCCCCATGGAGACAGTGAGACAGTGTTCCCCATGGGAACAGGGAGACAGTGTTCCCCATAGGGACAGGGAGACAGTGTTCCCCATAGGGACAGGGAGACAGTGTTCCCTATGGAGACAGCGTTCCCCATGGGGACAGGCAGACAGTGTTCCCCATGGGGACAGGGAGACAGTGTACCCCATGGGGTCAGGGAGACAGTGTTTCCCCCGGGTCAGGGAGACAGTGTTCCCCATGGGGGCAGTGAGACAGTGTTCCCCATGGGAACAGGGAGACAGTGTTCCCCATAGGGACAGGGAGACAGTGTTCCCTTTCGAGACAGTGTTCCCCATGGGGACAGGCAGGCAGTGTTCCCCATGGAGACAGGGAGACAGTGTTCCACATAGGGACTGGGAGACAGTTTTCCCCACGGGCCAGGGAGACAGTGTTCCCCATGGAGACAGGGAGACAGTGTTCCCCATGGGGGCAGGGAGACAGTGTTCCCCATGGGGACAGGGAGACAATGTTCCCCATGGGGGCAGGGAGACAGGGTTCCCCATGGAGACAGGGAGACAGTGTTCCCCATGGGGACAGGGATTCAGTGTTCCCCATGGGGGCAGGGAGACAGTGTTCCCCATGGGGACAGGGAGACAGTGTTCCCCACGGAGACAGCGAGAGAGTGTTCCCCATGGGGACAGGGAGACAGTGTTCTCCTTGGCGACAGGGAGACAGTGTTCCCCACGGAGACAGTGAGACAGTGTTCCCCATGGGGATAGGGAGACAGTGTTCCCCATGAAGACAGGGAGACAGTGTTCCCCACGGGGTCAGGGAGACAGTGTTCCCCATGGAGACAGGGAGACAGTGTTCCCATGGGGACAGGGAGACAGTGTTCCCCATGGAGACAGGGAGACAGTTTTCCCCACGGGGTCAGGGAGACAGTGTTCCCCACGGAGACAGGGAGACAGTGTTCCCCATAGGGACAGGGAGACAGTGTTCCCCATGGGGACAGGGAGACAGTGTTCCCCCCGAGCCAGGGAGACAGTGTTCCCCATGGGGACAGGGAGACAGTGTTCCCCACGGTGACAGGGAGACAGTGTTCCCCATGGGGACAGGGAGACAGTGTTCCCCATGGAGACAGGGAGACTGTGTTCCCCACGGGGTCAGGGAGACAGTGTTCCCCATGGGGACAGGGAGACAGTGTTCCCCATGGAGACAGGGAGACTGTGTTCCCCATGGGGACTGGGAGACAGTGTTCCCCATGGGGACAGGGAGACAGTGTTCCCCATGGGGATGGGGAGACAGTGTTCCCCATGGGGACAGGGAGACAGTGTTCCCCATGGGAACAGGGAGACAGTGTTCCACACTGGTTATAATCCGACAAGTTTTTTTGGAAGCACTATCTTTCAGAGAGCTGCCCATTCATCACCTGATGTTGGAGGGGTGCTCTAAATGCTAGTGCTTCCAAATGAACCGGTTGGACTATAACCTGGTGTTGTGTGATGTTTAAGCTTGTATTCCCGAGGAGACGGTCTTTTCCAGGTATTCCTTCTGTTTTTGCATCAGGTTGTGAAACATGGTGTGCCAGGCAGTACTGTGTCGTGCTGAATCCTGGCGGGACGCTGTCCAAGTGTCGGTGTGTTGGCATTGGAAGCTTATCCAGCATTGAGTCGGCCTCTTCCAGAATGGGAGGGAGAACATTGAAATGTGCGACTGAATTGAGAAGCGTGACCTCGGTATGACCTGCATTGTCAGATCTGAGCAGGCAACAGAACATTTCCTGAAACAAACCCTGTATGACCATGGTCATGTATGACTTTCAGTATCTCTCCTGAAAACGCACAGTGTAACATCCTGTCTAAACAATTAAACGCTGTTTATAATATTCTCAGCAAGAAGACTTGATGGTGAGCATGCTTTCTTTGTTGTTGTGGTCTCCGTGCAATGAATAGCACAGAGGTTGATGAAAGGTTTCTCTGCTTTCGGTTGAAATTGCATTGCTAATGAATTGCAATTTCCCGCTGTATGATATCAGCATATGCACATTTTTTTTTTGAGATTACCGGCATGTTCCATTGACCATTGAAGTTACTTGACTGTCAATTAGATGCTTTATGTAATTCCTGAACCTTCACCATCCGTTAAAGCAACAGCGACCCCAGTTTCGATTCCACCCTCGCACAACTGTGCAGAGTTTTCACATTCTTTCCGCGTGGGATTCCTCCGGGTGCTCCGGTTTCCTCTCACAGTCCAAAGATGTGCAGGCCACGTGGATTGGCCATGCTAAGTTTCCCTGTAATATCCAGGGATGTGTAGGTTAGATGGCTTAGCAATGGGAAATGCTGGGATACAGGGATAGGATGGGGGGGGGGGAGGGGAGGGGGTGGTTGGCGTATCCGAGTGGGATGCTCTTTGGCAGGTCAGTGCGACTTGTTGGGTTGATTGGCCTCTCTCCGCACTGTAGGTATTCTATGATTTGCTTGATGTACATGTAATGTGTTTTCCATCCAGCCTGTGGTGTGACGTTGATGCAGCACAGTGTCATGCAGCAACACGTCCACTTGCTTTGACTATTCTCTACTCTCGATTGTCACAAGTTGTAGAACCACAGTCACAGAGGGCAGCAGTCAGTAATGGTCCAGTAAACAGTGTGTGTGTGTGCGTGTGTGTGAGTGCGTGTGCGTGTGTGTGTGTGCATGCGTGTGTGCATGCGTGTGTGCATGTGTGTGTGTATGTGTGCATGTGTGTGTGCACGTGTGTGTGCATGTGTGAGTGCGTGTATGAGTGTGTGTGTGTGTGCATGTGTGTATGGGCATGTGTGTGTGTATGTGTGCGTGTGTGTGTTTGCGCGCGTTTGTGTGCGTGCGTGTATGTGCATGTGTGTGTGTGTGTGCATGTGTGTGTGCGCGTGTATGTGTGTATGCGTGTGTGCGTGTGTGCGCATGTGTGTGTGCGTGTGTGTGCATGCATGTGTGTGTGCACGTGTGTCTGTGTGTGTGTGCGTGTGTGCATGTGTGAGTGTGTGCGTGTGTGTGTGTGCACGTGTATGTGAGTGTGTGCGTGTGTGTGTTTTCATATAGCTGTGTGTGCACAGGCATGTGTGCTTGTGTTTGTGTGCGTGTGCAAGGGTGCGTGTGCGGGCGTGCATGCATTTGTGTTTGTGCAGGTGTGTCCGTGCACGTGTCTGTGTGGGTGTCTACTTGTGCACATGCCTGTGTGTGCGTGAGTATATGTATGCGTCTGTGTGAGAGTGTGTATGGCACGCTGAGTAAGCACCATGATCCACGCAGACCCTTAAGATAAGTGTCATGTGAGTGAGCACAGCGAAGGGCTAGAAAAGGGGCCCTGTGTCAATCCTTGATCTGCACGTGTACTCCAGCGCTCAAAGTGACCTGTGCCAAGCATGGACACATGCCCCCGAGCTGCAGTGTGTCAAAGGGCTTCAGTTCTTGTTTGTGCCAGACTGGAATGATTAATTGTTTTGTAATTCATATGTACAAACTTCAAATATGATCCATTGTGTCTCCACTGTCAACCTATTTGGTAAGATCCTTTAGTCCATCTTTGCTAATTAACGTTTCATACTCTCGTATTTCCCATTTGAGAGTTCAATATCAAACTGTATGATCGTAAGCCAATAGCTGCAAATCCAAAGATGATTACTTTGATGTTCTGCATTTTCATTCCCACCTTAACACCTTAAATTCCCTTATCAGAACTTCACACCCACTTCTAGCTATCATGAGGGGCATGGGTAGGGTGAATAGATCTTTTCCCAGGGTGGGGGAGTGCAAAACTAGAGGGCATAAGGTTTAGGGTGAGAGGAGAAAGATTTAAAAGGGACTCAACTTTTTCACGCAGAGGGTGGTGCATGTGTGGAATGAGCTGCCAGAGGAAGTGGTGGAGGCTGGTGCAATCACAGCATTTAAAAGGCATCTGGATGGGCATAAGAATAGGAAGGGATTAGTGGGACATGGGCCAAATGGTGGCAAACGGGCCTAGGTCAGATTGGGATGTCTGGTCGCCGTGGACAGGATGGACTGAAGGGGTCTGTTTCTGTTTAGTGTGATTCAATGACTCTATGGTGTGAGAGTTGGTCTGAGAGTTGGCATGTGGTGAGGCTGCTGGTTTCTCGATGCCTACTTCTGTTAACAACGGCTCGAAGAGATAGGGCTGGGGTGGTCATGGAGCATGTTGGCAGGAGGGGGACAAGAAACAGCATTAACAATGGCGCAGACAAAAGTGTGTGTGAGAGAGAGAGAGACTGACTTGTGCGTTGGGGATTTGCACTATCTAGTTTCCTGGGGAACTAGGGGAGAATTACAAGTGACGTAGCAATGAGACAAGTTGACGAGGTGAAAAATTTGTGGAAATAACATGACCCCTGCTCAATGTCCAGATTCCAAAGTCTGCATTGAAGGCTTGAGGGGAAAGTTGCTAACATTTCTCTGGATATCACGACTCAGACAAAATCCATTCTGTCTGTATCTTCCCACCTACTCCCCCTATTTTTCACAGCAGGAGAGTGGAAAATTGTAAATTATAAATTGTGCAGTGAGGTTTTGACAAAAGGGGAAGCGGTGACATCCTATAATAATCGCTGGAAAAGCTAAAATATCACGTATTGGGTGCGTGCTGTGTGTGAAACAGTGAGCAAGCCAGACACTGCTGAATCCTGCTGCATTCACCTGAGGGTTAAAAATGGATCTGTAATCCTGCTTCAACGTGTTTTTCGAGCAAAACTGGCAGTGCAATAGGTCATCTGAAATTTTTGGTAAAAGAAACTTCTAAAGCAGAAGTGAAATCCCATGACTTCAGATGAGCCCCAGTCACATGGGGGAGGGAGTTTGCAGGCAGTAGTTCTGGATAAAAGGCATGACTTTGCTGTTGGTCCAGTCAGACGGAGGCCGGTGAGGCTGAAGGGTGTGTGAGTGCAGCAGAGGTAGGGACCCTTGTCAGCCTCGTTGGTCTCACTGAGTGAAGGGAGTTCCTGGCTTTGTGCGCCGGAGATCTCCTCTCGCCGGGCGAAGATGTCGCATTACCTGAAAGGAGGGGTTGTCATCGGGCACCAAATGCTGGAAGGGAAGCATCATTACGAAGTGCAAGATGTCCTCCACTGCAAGAGTGCCCATTCCCTGTTCAGGTATGAACCATTCCCTCACCTTCCAGACTGACCACCAAGGCAAAGGAGGGCAAGGGAGAGTTTGATTCTCCTGGGATGGTTTGACTGTTGTCAGAGGTGCTTCTCTATTTAAAGCTGCTAAATGGGATGCTGCTTCTGTCAGTCACCTGCATTGAAGCAGTGAATTTGACCTGTCGTTAAAATCTACATCGTGGAATGTATTTATCCAGACAGTAAAGCCCATATGTGGGAACGCGTTAAAATGATCACCTATTTGAAATGAGGTGATATATTTTAATGACCGTGGACTGGAGAAATATCTCAGACTTACGACAGCAACGGAAAATGCTGGATAAGCTCAGCAGCTCTGGCAGCGCGTGTGGAGAGAAGTCAGAGTTAACGTTTCTGGTCGAGTCAGGAAAGGTCACCAGACCCGAAACGTTAAGTGTGATTTCTCTCCACAGATTGGGGGGGTGGCACGGTGACTCAGTGGTTAGCACCAGGGTCCCAGGTTTGATTCCAGTGTTGGGTGACTGTCTGTGTGGAGTTTGTACGTCCTCCCCGTGTCTGCGTGGGTTTCCTCCGGGTACTCCGGTTTCCTCCCACAGTCCAAAGATGTGCCGGTCAGGTGAATTGGCCATGCTAAATTGCCCACAGAATTAGGTGCATTAGTCAGAGGGGAATGGGTCTGGGTGGGTTACTCTTCGGAGGGTCGGTGTGGACTGGTTGGGCCGAAGGGCCTGTTTCCACACTGTAGGGAATCTAACCGTGCTTCCAGACCCGCTGAGCTTTTCCAGCAAATTTCATGGCAGATTTACAACATCTGCAGTTCTTTCAGCTTTAATCTCAAATTTAAAACAGTCTCTCTGGCAAATGTTTTTTTAAAAAATGCATTTTAGGAAAAAAGAAGGGCAGACACAATTTCACGCAGGCTGGATTTGTAACTCGATTTGACTTTGGTCCTGATCCTTGCCTTTGCACATTCCCCAGAGCACCAAGCCCCATCCCACAACCCAGAACCATGGAGATAACTACTGAGCTTTCCTGGTCGCAGCCTCACCCTCGAGTTCCCAGTGGGTTTGAACCCAACCCAAGCGCAGTCACCAACACATAAGCGTAGAGCCACGGGCTGTCATTACCTTCACGACAAAGAGACGGAGCACGAAGCTGTGCTATCCTATCGAAAGTAGGCATGTGTGGCAATTGGGATGACAGGGAGGGTCTGCTTTCTGTCCAGCTAACCATTAACAGAAAGATTCACAGGTGCCACAAAGCTCTTTCCTGGAGAAAGTTGGGTGCATCATAATCTGCAAAGGAAGACTACGGACAGAGTAATGGGAAGGCGTTTGGACGTTGCTCGTGATGTGAGATGGCCTCCATCTCTACTGTAACAACGGTGTGGTTCTCAGTCTCCTTTGGTCGCCACGGTATGTTGTCATTGATTCCGCAGGCTTTGCAGCTAACTGGAGTCTGTTATCCCTGGGGTTATCCTGCTGTTTACCGTCACCAAAGGCTTCCCATCCTTCCTGAGGCTCCCAGAATCATAGAACATAGAACATAGAACATAGAACAATACAGCACAGTACAGGCCCTTTGGCCCTCGATGTTGCGCCGATCCAAGCCCACCTAACCTATACTAACCCACTATCCTCCATATACCTATCCAATGCAATCGGTGACATATTCCCAGCAAAGGTCAAACCAGAGATTCGTGAAGGTTTGCATCTTTGTTTACAGCTGGAAAAGACACAGCGAAAGGCTTGTAGCTGAACAGGACAACAACTAATAGTTTCATGGGGGATGTTAGTTGGTGTTCATGGTTGGTTAATGTTGTTAAAAATACACAACAATTGACCATTGCTTGATTTAAGGATGAATCGATGTTCTTAAGTTTTCATCTGTTATCAGTTACTTCAACCAATTGCCTTCAATGGTGTCGCCCTATCTTGGACAAAGTTAAAAATCACACACCACCAGGTTCCTAATGAAGGGCTTATGCCCAAAATGTTGATTCTCCTGTTCCTCGGATGCTGCCTGACCTGCTGTGCTTTTCCAGCAACATACTCTCGACTCTGATCTCCAGCATCTCACTAACACCAGGTTATAGTTCAACAGATTTATTTGGAAGTACACGCTTTCATCATAGATTGGATTGGATGCATCTTAGATTGGATTCCCTACAGTGTGGAAAAGGCCCTTCGGCCCAACCAATCCACACCGACCCTCCAAAGAGTAACCCACCCAGACCCATTTCCCTACATTCACCCCTGACTAATGCACCTAACACTATAGTGTAATTGAGCATGGCCAATTCACCTAACCTGCATATCTGTGGACTGTGGGAGGAAACCGGAGCACCCGGAAGAGACCTGTACAGTCACGGGGAGAATGTGCAAACTCCACACAGACAGGCTGGAATTGAACCCTGGTCCCTGGCGCTGTGAGGCAGCAGTGCTAACCACTGAGCCACTGTGCACTGCTCCTTCAGCAGGGAAAAGAATTGTCTTACTTTCATGAGAGTAATATCTGGTTCTGTGGGCAAGGGTTTGAACCAATCTGGCAAGGGTCATGCATCAGAATAATGCTCAACATAGAGAAATGTGACACACCATGCCCAGATAGGAACAGTGTGCACAGTTACCGGGCAAAGCTAAGAGACTGGCACTAAGTCAAAATGGTCAGAGCGCTCGATGTAGACATGATGGGCTGAATGGCCTCTTTCTGCACCGTACCAATTTGGTGATCCTGACTGTGACAGAGCGGACCAGAAGTAGGAGGCAACAGAAAGGGGAAGGAGCACTTTTTCACACGTCTCAAGCAGCACTCGGAGTGTACGTGCATAAGGAGTTGAGTAAAGTTAAGAAGCTTGTTGAGTTACAGGTACAAGTCACCACATGTAAAAGGAATATCATGGCAACAACAGAGATCTGCCACAGACTACAGCAGAAAGGAGAGCTTAAACGTTCAACCTGACCAAAGACCAGGTCAAGAAAGTGACGGCATTATGCTGATTCAGAGACAGGATCCATTTTGTTTCGAATAAGAAGCACAACTGGATGTTCATTGTAGGACATCAGGTGATGGAGGAAGATAGACTCTGGTGCCAATGGGAATGTCAATTATATTAATACAGACTGATACATGCTCAGGGAGGAACTTTGGAAATTACACTGAGGGTGTGGAGTTTCTGAACTGCTTATACGGCAACGTTCTGGACAGAGGATGGAGCTAGGTCCAGTTCCGGGGAATGAAGTGGGATAGTCAAGCCTGTTTACACTGGGAAGGGGAATCCAGATGTTTAGAACAGTTATGGAAATGGACAAGGTAAAATCAGCTCAAGGAGGGCGAATTTCAGTGAGTCCAGCCCAGAGAAAACAGAGACAAAGATTATCAGGTAAAACAGTGACTGAGTCATGGGATAGAGTAGGAAGTTTTAAAGAGGGACCATTTAAATAATTGGCAGCTGTCAAAGAAGAAAAGTCGATTCCATCCCTGATGAAATACAACATGGATGGCTATGGGAAGGCTAGAAATATCAAAGAATTTGACCAAAATCTTTTTGACTCTTCCTTGAATACGTGGCTATCCATTGATGTTCACAGGGCTTGGTAATTGGAGCATTGTTATCGCTGATACCTACAAATGCTTAGACCCGGGTGTGCGGAGCTTAACTTTCAAGATGAGAAGTGATGTGGATGTTGGAAACATCGCAAATTATTGTGGAGTGTAGTAATGCAATTCACAAGATGATAGACAGGCTGGAGAATGAGGAAGGAAGTGATGCTACATTTCGAGAAAGCATTGGCCAGACCACATTTGGAGAATTGCGTTCAGCTCTGGGCACCTTATTTAAGGAAGGATTTGATTTGATTTGATTTATTTACCGTGATGTGTATTTTGTTGCACCATTACCATGAAAAGTGTTGTATGGAGTCGGTGTGGTGTTTGCACATTCTCCCCGTGTCTGGATGGGTTTCCTCCGGGTGCTCCGGTTTCCTCCCACAGTCCAAAGAAAGATGAGAAGTGATGTGGATGTTGGAAACATCGCAAATTATTGTGGAGTGTAGTAATGCAATTCACAAGATGATAGACAGGCTGGAGAATGAGGAAGGAAGTGATGCTACATTTCGAGAAAGCATTGGCCAGACCACATTTGGAGAATTGCGTTCAGCTCTGGGCACCTTATTTAAGGAAGGATTTGATTTGATTTGATTTATTTACTGCGATGTGTATTTTGTTGCACAATTACCATGAAAAGTGTTGTATGGAGTCGGTGTGGTGTTTGCACGTTCTCCCCGTGTCTGGGTGGGTTTCCTCCGGGTGCTCCGGTTTCCTCCCACAGTCCAAAGATGTGCAGGTCAGGGTGAATTGGCCATACCAAATTGCCCCATAGTGTTCAGGGATGTATCGGTTAAGTACATTAGTCAGGGGGAAATGTGGAGTAATCGGGTTGGGGAATGGGTCTGGGTGGGTTACTCTTTGGAGGGTCGGTGTGAACTTTTTGGGCTGAAGGGCCTGTTTCTACGCTGTAGGGTGTCTATGATTTGATGATTCTATAGTGTCACCATTCTCTGGCATCATTCCAAAACACAGAAAAATAACCAAAACATAGAATATAAAAGTAGGAAAATCAAGAAATAAAGTCCTTCTTGTTAAATGCTCTGCCATGGGCCAGGTGGCTGGGCCTAAGTCCCCATCGCCATGCCACCGCTGGAACAAAGGTCATCACTCTTCGGTGATCTCAGCCTACACAATGCCCTCACCACTATGAGTCCTCACTGGGTCTTGTCAAAGCAGATGCCACTGGGTATTGCATCAGCTACTGGGCCTATTTGAGTCAATGCTTCTGGGCCTACTCAAGTCTGTACTGCTGGGGCTACTTAAGTCTGTATTGCTGGGCCTACTCGAGTCCATGTTTTTGGGCCTACTCAAGTCTGTACTGCTGGGCCTACTCAAGTCCACGCCTTTGGGTCTACTCAAGTCTGCACTGCTGGGCCTACTTGAGTCCACGCTTCTGAGCCTACTTAAGTCTGTACTGCTGGGCCTACTCGAGTCAACGCTTTTGGGCCTACTGAAGTCTGCAGAGAGTCAATGCTTTTGGGCCTACTCAAGTCTGCACTGCTGAGTCTACTCAAGTCTGGATTGCTAGGCCTACTCAAGTCTGTACTGCTCAAGTCCACACTTTTGGGCCTATTGAAGTCTGCACTGCTCGAGTCCACGCTTCTGGGCCTACTCGAGTCTGCACCGCTGGGCTTACTTGAGTCCACGCTTCTGGGCCTATTCAAGTCTGCACTGCTGGGCCTACTCAAATCACAGCCTACTTTCTGTGACCTCTTAAACATACTGCTGGGGCTACTTAAGTCTGTATTGGAAGTCTGCAGAGAGTCAATGCTTTTGGGCCTACTCAAGTCTGCACTGCTGGGCCTACTCAAATCACAGCCTACTTTCTGTGACCTCTTAAACAAGAGGTAAGTAAAATAAAAGAGGAAAGAAAAAGAAAACAAAAATTAGAAGTGAAAAGAAAAATGAATGGAGCATATGAGCCCCGGGTTCAGGAGCCCTACTCCTCCGCCATCTTACCGAATGATGTTAACGGATGTTAAAGCCCTGATGAGAGTGCAAGGGAGATTTACTGAAATGATAGCAGGAATGAAGGATTTTGGATAAAAGGAAAGATTGGAGAGATTGGGCTTGTTCTCCTCGGAGCAGAGATTAAAAGGTGGCCTTTTTAAGGTGTTCAAAAGAATTAACCATTTTGATAGATTAACGAAGGATATTCTATCCGCTAGTTGGTACGTCAGTAACTAGGGGTCACAAATTCAAGACTGTCAGCAAGATAGCTAGGAATGAACTGAGGAGAAACTTCTTTGCTCAGAGAGTTGTTAGGATGTGTCACGCACTGCCTGGGAGAGTGGTGAAGGCAGATTCCACAGGAGGCTTCAAAAGACAGCTGGAGATACAATTGAAAATGCTGAAGTTAGAGGGCTATGGAGATAGGAATGGAGAATGGGGCTGGTTGGGTGCCATTAGTGGGTTGTTACTGGTCACAGCCCATTTGTGTGGAGGTTGGTGTAAGCCATGAGAGAAGGTGTTCAGGGCCGAAAACTTTTCATCTCGATAGTGAAGCCTAGAAGGCTGTAGAACTCCTGAGTGGAAAATGAGGTGCTGTTCTTCCAGTGTGCGCTGAGCTTCACTGGAGCACTGCAGCCAGCCTGAGTCAGAGACGTTGGCCAGGGAGCAGAGTAGGGTGTTAAAGTGGCAGGCAACTGGAAGAACCACTTGCTTACTGTACCTTGTGGGAATAAAGCCAAAAACTTAACCCTACGCACAGACTTGAGTAGGCCTAAAAGCATGGACTCGAGTAGGCCCAGCAGTGCAGACTTGAGTAGGCCCAGCAGTGCAGACTTGAGTAGGCCTAAAAGCATGAACTCGAGTAAGCCCAGCAGTGCAGACTTGAGTAGGCCCAGCAGTGCAGACTTGAGTAGGCCCAGAGCATGGACTCGAGTAGGCCCAGCAGTGCGTCTTGAGTAGGCCCAGAAGTGCAGACTTGAGTAGGCCCAGAAGCATGGACTCGAGCAGTGCAGACTTGAATAGGCCCAGCAGTGCAGACTTCAGTAGGCCCAGAAGTGTGAACTCAAGTAGGCCCAGCAGTGCAGATTTGAGTAGTCCCAGGAGCATGGACTTGAGTAGGCTCAGCAGTGCAAACTTGGGTAGGCCCAGTAGCATGGACTCGAGTAGGCCCAGCAGTGCAGACTTGGGTTGGCCCAAAAGCATGGACCTGAGTAGGCTCAGCAGTGCAGACGTGAGTAGGCCCAAAAGCGTAGACTTGAGTAGGCCCAGCAGTGCAGACTTAAGTAGGCCCAGCAGTGCAGACTTGAGTAGGCCCAGAGCATGGACTCGAGTAGGCCCAGCAGTGCAGACTTGGGTAGGTCCAATAGCATGGACTCGAGTAGGCCCAGCAGTGCAGCCTTGAGTAGGCCCAGAAGCATGGACTTGAGTAGGCCCAGCAGTACAGACTTGAGTAGGCCCAATAACATGGACTCGAGTAGGCCAGCAGTGCAAACTTGGGTAGGCCCAGTAGCATGGACTCGAGTAGGCCCAGCAGTGCAGACTTGGGTTGGCCCAAAAGCATGGACCTGAGTAGGCTCAGCAGTGCAGACGTGAGTAGGCCCAAAAGCGTAGACTTGAGTAGGCCCAGCAGTGCAGACTTAAGTAGGCCCAGCAGTGCAGACTTGAGTAGGCCCAGAGCATGGACTCGAGTAGGCCCAGAAGCATGGACTTGAGTAGGCCCAGCAGTGCAGACTTGAGTAGGCCCAATAGCATGGACTCGAGTAGGCCCAGCAGTGCAGACTTGGGTAGGTCCAATAGCATGGACTCGAGTAGGCCCAGCAGTGCAGCCTTGAGTAGGCCCAGAAGCATGGACTTGAGTAGGCCCAGCAGTACAGACTTGAGTAGGCCCAATAACATGGACTCGAGAAGCCCCAGCAGTGCAGACTTGAGTAGGCCCAAAAGCGTAGACTCGAGTAGGCCCAGCAGTGCAGTCTTGAGTAGGCCCAGAAGTGCAGACTTGAGTAGGCCCAATAGCATGGACTCGAGTAGGCCCAGCAGTGCAGACTTGGGTAGGTCCAGTAGCATGGACTCGAGTAGCCCCAGCAGTGCAGACTTGAGTAGGCCCAAAAGCGTGGACTCGAGTAGGCCCAGCAGCTGAAGCGAGACACAACGGCGTATTCCAGTCAGAGCATCTGTGTCTGTGTCATTCTGTATTCTTTGCGAATTTGCTTTACTCTGGGATTTGTTCTACTGCTAACGCAAATACATTGCTTAAAAAATATCGCAGGACTGCTTGTATCACTGGGTTGTACAATGGCATTAGGTAAAACTCCATGAACTATCGATTGAATAAATATCTGCCCCCTGACTCTGTCACCGTTCACTGAACATACGTGCATGTGGAGAATCTGAGCGACGAGAGACCTGAAAGTCCACGACGTTGCTCATCTCGAAAAAGTTGCGAGGAGGCAATAGGGGAGCCGAGTTAGCAAGGTAGCGGAGAAGGGTAGATTCCTGTGGAGTTTTCCTGGATAAATAGATAGTGGACAATATAATGACTGGAACATTGCTCAATGAAAATTCCGAATGTTCTTCCTCAGATATCCTCTTGCCTCACAGTAATGACTTCGATAAACTAACCAGCATGAACCATGCCTTGTGGTATTATCTGTTAGACATAAACAATAGAGATAGCAGGGCAGCCATGATGATACACTGGTAAATCAGGCTGAAGAGCTCGCTCCTGTGCCTAATTCTTTACGTCCCAGCAGGAGGCACTGGGGACACGTGCTGTTTGCTCTTCCGCCAGAGGGTGTGTTAATAATTGTCAATTAATTTAAAATTCTCAGCCACATTTTCAAACCCCTCAATATCTTCCTGGCCCCCACTCCTTTTCTTTGTAATCTGCTCCAACCTTGCTAGATATCCACATCCCTTCAATTCAGCTTTATCGTGGCAGAAACTTAAATACCAGGAACAGGGATAGGCCATCTGGTCATTCAACATCACAGAATAGTGTGGAAGGAGGCCGTTCATTCCACCCAGTCCATACCAACTCTCCGAAGAGCACCCCACCGAGCCCCACCCCTCTACCGTATCCTTGCATTTCCCAGGGTTAATTTACCTTATCTGCACGTCCCTGGACACTATGGGCAATTGAGCGCGGCCAGTTCACCTAACCTGCACTTTGGATAATGGAAGGAAACCCCCGCAGACACAGGGTGAATGTACAAACTCCACACAGACGGTTGTCTGAGGGTGGAGTCAAACCCGGGTCCCTGGTGCTGTGAGGCAGCTGTGCTAACCACTGAGCCACCGTGCTGTCCACAGCCCATTGTGATATAACACCATCACTCCATTCCACGTAACAGCAGCACCATTTAAACCAATGGTACAAGAATCACATTATACCCATACAAGTCAGGAGGGTTCGCGTTATACAAATGATGGCTTCAATTCTTCAATCACCTTATAGCCAACTTGCGTTGAACAAACACATGTTATAGTCGAACCGCCATCTCAATGCCTCATCTGATATTGGAGCTTTCCTTAATTGAACCATTGTTATTGGTATGCGTTTAGTGAATGTGGAAGTACAGATGTCCATGCATCTTCCAGCGAAGTCATTTCCTCTTCCTTGTTTTTGAGGCTTTGCTATGGACAATGTGTCCACTGTAGGGCCATTCATTCTCTCAAACTGAACCATCTAAACCTCAGCAAACAACCTGCCTTCTGGACAGCACCCGTTCACTAAAGCCTTCACCCGTTCTTTCAGTGGCTTGTGTTCTTTCTCAACAGGCGACTGAGAAGCTAAAGCTCCTGCTGCAGACCTCCCACTAGCCCAAGTGGCGGCTAGAGGCCACCGTTTTGTTTCAGCCCAGCTTTGCGGGTTTATCTTACAATACGGGTAGTGTACAGTGAACCCCCAGCTCCCAAACAGATCAGGTTGTCATGCGATCATGCACCCCTGAAGAATTGGTCTGTTCTCCTTACATTCTGAAGACTTAATTTGTTACTCAACATGAAGCTGCATTGATTGTGTGACTGTGTTTTAGGAGGGGCGACTGGTTGCTGCAGGTGAATGACAAAAAGGCATCTGACTTCCCACCGGAGATCCTAGCTGAGTTACTCCGGGGCAACTCCACACAGCTGGTGAGTAACAAAATGGGGAACGCCATTCAACTGGGAGGAACCAAAAGAGAAACTCCACACAACTGGGAGAGTCGCAGGTCGATAGGATAGTGAAGGCGGCGTTTGGTATGCTTTCCTTTATTGGTCAGAGTATTGAGTACAGGAGTTGGGAGGTCACGTTGCGGCTGTACACAACATTGGTTAGGCCACTGTTGGAATATTGCGTGCAATTCTGGTCTCCTTCCTATCGGAAAGATGTTGTGAAAGTTGAAAGGGTTCAGAACAAATTTACAAGGATGTTGCCAGGGTTGGAGGATTTGAGCTACAGGGAAAGGCTGAACAGGCTGGGGCTGTTTTCCCTGGAGCGTCAGAGGCTGAGGGGTGACCTTATAGAAGTTTATAAAATTATGAGGGGCATGGATAGGGTAAATAGGCAAAGTCTTTTCCCTGGGGTAGTGGAGTCCAGAACTAGAGGGCATAGGTTTAGGGTGAGAGGGGAAAGATATAAAAGAGACTTAAGGGGCACCACACGCTGAGAGTAACAGGCAGAGAGAGAGGGGAACACCACACGCTGAGAGTAACAGACAGAGAGAGAGGAACACCACACGCTGAGAGTAACAGACAGAGAGAGGGGAACACCACACGCTGAGAGTAACACAGAGAGAGGGGAACACCACACTCTGAGAGTAACAGACAGAGAGAGGGGAACACCACACGCTGAGAGTAACAGACAGAGAGAGGGGAACACCACACACTGAGAATAACAGACAGAGAGAGGGGAACACCACACGCTGAGAGTAACAGACAGAGAGAGGGGAACACCACACGCTGAGAGTCACAGGCAGAGAGAGGGGAACACCACACACTGAGAGTAACAGACAGAGAGAG
>NW_025213943.1:4214-12857 GCF_004010195.1 Chiloscyllium plagiosum | reverse complement strand
TCTGAGAGTAACAGACAGAGAGAGGGGAACACCAAACTGTGAGAGTAACAGACAGAGAGAGAGAGGAACACCACATTCTGAGAGTAACAGACAGAGAGAGGGGAACACCAAACTGTGAGAGTAACAGACAGAGAGAGAGAGGAACACCACATTCTGAGAGTAACAGACAGAGAGAGGGGAACACCAAACTGTGAGAGTAACAGACAGAGAGAGAGAGGAACACCACATTCTGAGAGTAACAGACAGAGAGAGGGGAACACCAAACTGTGAGAGTAACAGACAGAGAGAGAGAGGAACACCACATTCTGAGAGTAACAGACAGAGAGAGGGGAACACCAAACTGTGAGAGTAACAGACAGAGAGAGAGAGGAACACCACATTCTGAGAGTAACAGACAGAGAGAGGGGAACACCACACTGTGAGAGTAACAGACAGAGAGAGAGAGGAACACCACATTCTGAGAGTAACAGACAGAGAGAGGGGAACATCACACACTGAGAGTAACAGACAGAGAGAGGCGAACACCACACTCTGAGAGTAACAGACAGAGAGTGGGGGGAGCACCACACTCTGAGAGTAACAGACAGAGAGAGGCGAACACCACACTCTGAGAGTAACAGACAGAGAGAGATGGGAACACCACACACTGAGAGTAACAGACGGAGAGAGATGGGAACACCACACACTGAGAGTAACACAGAGTGTGAAGTTGTGAGTCTCACAGTCACTTGAGGTGTGTTTCCCTGACAACTGAGAGTGTGAGTTTGTTGAGCTACTGTGCGACTGGCAGTAGAAAATGATGAATTCATGCATTTTAGACACACACCATTGTCACTCCGCTCACAAGTATAAAAAAAGACTTGCAAACCAAATTGTATTCTGACAACTTCCAGACTGTTCATCGTCCTGAGCGCAGTGAGGATACCCACGTCCCTGAGAATCTCGGTGACACTGTATATTGGCCGTACGACAAGCAGAAGATGGAGCTGCTGTTCAGTTTGGAGATGACGCGATCCTGTGAGGGCCTGGTGGAGCCAGCCCCAGCTGAGAACCATGATCCTTTACTGGCAGGGGACAGCGGGAGGTTACACGGTGAACACACCGGTGCGGAAACTTTCTGTAAAGCTCCCAGCGACAGGCTCGGTGGAGAGGAGGCTGCAGGCGCTATGTGCGGCAGTGTGAAACCACACGGACTGCTGGTGGCTTTGAATCGGGCTTCCCTCTGCAGAGTGCAGGGGCGTGGCCCGTCTTGGTCCTCAGCGCTCACGTGTCCCGTGTGCCAGAAGAAAGAATGTGACATACACAGTGTTATTGTCAACTCGGAGGTGAAATCGGAACTCTATTATCTGGAAGGTGAGCAATTCCTTTTACAACTAATCTCTGAGCTCAGTAATTCAGCAAAGTGAGCTCGCGTAGGTTTGTCTAGGTGGGCCGAAGGGCCTTTATTGATCTGTGCTACTATGATTCAGTACCTTAAGTTTTATTTGATGTTTGCTCCCAATATCTTTAGCAGCTGGTAAGTTATAGGGATTGAACGCCAGGCTAGTGTGAATGTTGACATTGGTTTGACCTTAAGCTGCACACAGAAGGATTGTAGAGTAGGGTCACACTCTTATCTTCCATCAGGTCTCCATCCCATGTGACCAGACTTCATTTGGAGTGGCTCAGTGGTTCGCACTGCTGCCTCACAGCGCCAGGGACCCAAGTTCAATTCCAGTCTCGGGTGACTGTCTGTGTGGGGTTTGCACCTTCTCCCCGTGTCTGCGTGGGTTTCCTCCGGGCGCTCCGGTTTCCTCCCACAATCCAAAGCACATGCAGGTCAGGTGAATTGGCCATGCTGATTTTCCCCATGGTGTCCAGGGATGTGCACGCTAGGTGGGTTAGCCATGAGAAGTGCAGGGGAGTGAGTCTGGGTGGGATCCTCTTTGGAGGGTCAGTGCGGACTCGATGGACCAAATGGCCTATCTCCACAATGTGGGGACTTATTATGACCTGGCTCCATCTACACCCCTTCAGTATTGTCTGAGTGTCAGTACAGTTACAACTTTAGGGTAACTAACTCTGGACAAGTCTGTAACTAGTGGTGTTCATAGCCACCTGGGTTATAACACAACGTATATAATTGCCAATTGCCCCAGTCAGAAATGTAGAGCCTACCACCACCTTTATCCTTTAGCTGGCTTTTTCAAGGAATACTTGTCCAAATCTTGACCACTCCTGAGTGACTGGCAGACGTGACAAAGGACATAGAGGAAGATAGTCAACCAGTTGGAAATAAGGGGAAGGCAGTGGCGATATCTCTGGGCTAGTAATCTTGGCTAATGTCGTGGTCAGAGGTTCGAATCCACAATCCCCTGAACACCCCCCCCCCCATCCCCCCTCCCCAACATCCCCAGTGTCAACTGGTGGAATATAATGTCAATAAATCTGGAACATGATTAATATCAGTGATTGCCATTAAACTAACATCGATTGGTGTAAAAAGCCATCTGGCTCATTAATGTCCCTCAGGGAAGGAAATCTGCCATCCTTACCTGGTCTGGGCCTGACTCCAGCGAAGTCAGTTGACTCTTAACTGCCCTCTGAAATGGTTCTACTCAAGTCCAACCCACTCAGTTCCAGGGTAATTAGGGATAGGTTGGTTGTGTCACCATTAGTCTTACCAGACCATAGGGGCTGCTCTCTCCATGAGAGAGTGAAGTGACTGGTGGAGGTTTAAGCTGAGGGCCACCATACCTCAGGCGAGGGAAGAGGTTGTAAAGGAGAGTCCTTCATGGTAACCTCAAACCGGTGATGGGAATTGAACCCACACTGTTCTGTAAACTAACGATCCAGCAAACTGAGCTAAACCGATTTTTAGGGATGGGTGATAAACATGGGAACACTGAAACAGGAGTAGGCCACTCAGCCCATCGAGCGTGTTCTACCATTCAGTGAGATCATGGCTGTTCTGTGGCCTAACTATCTATATACCTGCCTTTGACCCATTTCCCTTAATAGCTTTTGCTTAACAAAAAATTATCCATCTCAGATTTAAACTTAACAACTGATCTAGCATCCACTACCATTTGTGGAAGAGAGTTCCAGACATCTCCCACCCTGTGTGTGTAGTAGGACTTGCAAACCTCTCTCCGGAACGCTCTGGCCCTCATTCTCAAACCATGCCCCAATTTCTAGAATCCACAGCTAGTGGAAATAATTGATCCTTGTCTACCCTGTCCTTTCCTGTTCCTATCTTGAAGCTTTCAATCAGATCACTCCTTAACCTCCGAAATTCTAGAGAAGATCAATTGTGCAATCTCTCCTCATAACTTCACCCCCTGAAGTCCTGGTGTCATTCTTATAAAGCTTCATCGTAGTCCCTCTAAGGCCGGTCTATCCTTCTGAAGGTGTGCTCCCCAGATCTGCTCACTGTACTCCAAGGGGGCTCGAACTTGAGGTTTGTACAACTGCAGTATAAGGTCTGCATCCTCCCACTCCTGTAGAAAGGCCGGCAGTCCATTAGCTTACTTGATTATCTTCTGCACCCGTTTGTGGTATCTTAAAGATCTATGCACCTGAATTGCCAAGTCTCTGTGGACATCCACTGCGTTTATCTTCATGCCATTTAGAAAGTACCCAGTACTATCCTTTTTACCCTGGTCCAAAAATGGATAATCTCACGTTCAATTCCATCTGTCAAAGTTTTGCCCATTCGCCTGTCTATCACTAGCAGAGAGTCATAGAGTCCTATAGCGCAGAGACAGGCCCTTTGACCCAGACTGGTTCATGCTGACCAAAATATCCATCCACGCTAACCCCATTTCCCTGCACTGGGCCCATATCCTTCTAATCCTTTCCTAGCCATGTATTTGATCAAATGCCTTTGAAATGTTGTTAATGTACCTGCCTCAACCACTTCCACTGGCAGCTCATTCCATATGCGTACCACCCTCTCTGTGTAAAAACATTGTCCCTCAGGTTACCTTTTATTCTTTCCCCTCTAACTTTAAACTGATGCCCTCTCGCCCTCGATACCCCAACCCTGGGAAAAACACTGAGTACATTCACTCAATCCATGCCTCTCAAAATCTTATAAACCTCTATAAGATCCCCCCTCAGTCTCCCACGCTCTAAAGAAAAAAGCGCCATATCTTGTCCAATCTCTGCCTATAACTCAGATCATTGAGTCCTGGGGCAACATCTTTGTAAATTTCATCTGCTGTCTCTCCAGTTTAGTAACATCCTTCCTGCAGTAAGGTGACCAAAACTGAACACAATATTCCAAGTGCGGCCTCACCATCGTCCTGTATAACTGCAACATAACTTCCCAACTTCTATATTCAATGCGCTTTTAATTTTATGCTAGAATCTACACTGTCTACACCTAACGTTGTGTCATCAGCAAATTTGGGTATTTGACTTGATATATGCTGTTATCCATGTCAATAAGTAACGTGACTAATTGAGGCCCTAAGGCAGTGAGGCACCACTGGGTCTCATCCTGCCAATTTCAGTCACAAACACAGTAGTTGCTGGGAAAAGCTCAGTAGGTCTGGCAGCATTCAGGGCCGGTGACCCTCCCTCAGACTCCTGTCAATTTAAGTACCTCCCCTGGTTATTAGAGAGGACTTAGGGAAAGTTATAGATAAAGGAGAACTAGTAGCAGTAAACTGTCATTTCGCCAGTAATGGATACTGGTAGAGACGGCAGACACCACAAGGAGGCGGTAGTAGGGTGATGTTCACAAGAGAGCTCTGCACACCCACCCTCAGTGCAGCATCCACTCCCCCCACTGGATAACCAGTGAACTGCGCCGGTCCTGAGGAGAAAGACATGCCCTGTACCCACCCTGCCACATCAGGGCAGTGGCACCACCTCAAACCTCACCCACCTCTGCCAGTCTCCTGCTGCTCTGATGACACAAGGTTCCTCCCGGTCTTTCCTCCGGCCTCCAAACTGCACTATGGACCTTTTCCTGGCATCACCAGTCCCTCGATGGTCCTCTGGTTCCTCTACCGGGGATCAGAGTCAGGTCCTTGAGCACAATTGCACTCAACCGCTAATTACCTTTCACCCCAAGACCATTCCTGGGAATGCTTGGAGGCTTTTTAGAAGGATCAGGTGAAAGTCACTCTACTTACACGACAGAAGTGAAGCATTAGAAAGTCTTCAGTTTGTCCGAAGCTGAGGATAGCGAACGTAGCTTGTGTGAAAAAGGTGTCATGATTTGGAGATGGAGGTGTTGGACTGGGGCGGACAAAGTTAAAAATCACACAACCCCAGGTTATAGTCCAACAGGTTTATTTGGAAGCACTCTAGCTTTCGAAGCGCTGCCCCTTCATCAGGTGGTTGTGGAGAATAAGATTGTAAGACACAGACAGCCCCACACAGGGAAACTCACACCTTCGGTGCATTACCTGGGCTGACATGACACCAATTGCTCAAGTTCACTTGACAATGTAACTTGTAGAAAGGGTTTTGTGATGTACATATGAAAGAACTGAAACCAATATGGTCATTCGAAAAGATGAGAAACTGACCAAACAATCCAGGTCTTTTTCAATATATAATTTCAGTTACATTACACTGTAAACATTTGCTATAAATTCTGTGTCTTTCAATCTTATTCTCCACCATCACCTGATGAAGGAGCAGTGCTCCGAAAGCTAATGCTTCCAAATCAACCTGTTGGACTATAACCTGGTGTTGTGTGATTTTTTTAACCTTGTGAAAATGAGAGAAGACCTTAGAGAATGGAAAAAATAAATTGTCATTATCTTGTTTATTTCCCAAAAATCACCGTTACCGTTCAGAGCAAAAGAATCATTGATCAGTTGAGTTAAACGTGCATAGCATTTATAAAGGAAATCTACCCTTTGACTGAAATATGGCTACTCTGAAACACAAACCCCATATTGTAGTCCCTTTGGCACAAAGCATCCTGGGGCTTGTCACTTCCAATCCATTCTTTCACACCTTGTGTGGATCACTAGCAAGATCAATATTTATTTCTTGACCCTAACTGCCCTTGAACTGAGTGCCTTGCAGAGGGGCAGTTGAGGGTCCCCTGTATTGCTGTGAGCCTGGAGTTACATGTAGGCCCAGACCAGGTCAGGATAGCAGTTTTCCTTCCCTGAAGGATGTGAGTGAGCCAAATGGGTTTTCACAGCAACTGACCATCGCTTCATGGTCACCTTCGCTCTCCACGTTGGTTTGACATGCCACCAGCAGTCTTCTGTGGATTCGAACCCACATGATGTCGCCACCTCCACTCTCTTGTCAGCAGTAATTGGGTTGTGTCTCTCGACAGAACAAGTGCCCCCCGGTGATTGCTGTGGGATGATCATGAAGGTAATGAACAGCGAATACCCACTCCTAATTCACAACGAGAGAGACCAGTACCTCCGGCCTGGCAACTGCTACCAAACCATAGTGCTGAGCCAGCAGGTTCCTGAGTCTGGTAGGTGACTTCGTTCAAAATGGATGCTGCTCTGCTGCAGCACCTTCTACTTGGCTAATGTCGCTCTGCATTCTTAGTCGGTCTTATTTATATCCTCGCCTCCTGTCCAAATGACTACCAGCTGAGACAGAGATGAAGATCTCTTCTCTCGAGGTAACCTCCTCTGGCCTTGGGTGTGCAGAATCCTGACAGGGACCCTGGACTGTATTAGATTCAGCAAATTCTGCAAGCATCAGGCAAGTCAGAGGTGACATGGACTAGGTGTCCTCCTGTCCTTGGAAAATCAATGTACGGTCAGCATCTCTCTGTCTCTGCAAGTTACATACAGACCATCAGTGTGTCTGGGAAGGACTGTTGTACACAGTCAGTGTGAACCTGCACTTCTCAGCCCAAATCAAAGTCTGAGGCTCCCCCATCGCTTTACCCTGAATCTAATACTGGCAACCACGCTGTCCCTGAATGCTGGCCATGTCTCGAACCAAAGAGAACGTAAGAACTAGGAACAGGAGTAGGCCGTCTGGCCCATCGACCCTGCTCAGCCATTCGACAAGATCATGGCAGATCTTTTCATGGACTCAGCTCCACGTACCCGCAAGGTGGAAGTGGGTACTGCAGATGCTGGAGATCAGAGTCTAGATTAGAGTGTGGTGCTGGAAAGGCACAGCCAGTCAGGCAGCACCTGAGGAGCAGTGAAATCGACGTTTCGAACAAAAGCCCTTCATCAGGAATCAGGTGGTGGAGACGGGGGGGGGGGGGGGGGTTCCCGATGAAGGGCTTTTGCTTGAAACGTCGATTTGCCCGCTCCTCAGATGCTGCCTGACCTGCTGTGCTTTTCCAGCGCCACTCTAATCTTGACTCCACTTACCCGCCCTCACACTGTGTCCCTTAATTCCTTTACTGTTCAAAAAAGTACCTATCCGAGCTTTAAAAATGCTCACAGAAGTCATGTCGACTGCTTCACTGAGGAAGGAATTCCACACATTCCCAACCCTCTGGGGGAAGAGGTTCCTTCACAGTTTAGTCCTAAATCTGCTCCCTCTAATCTTGAGGCTATGTCCTTCCATCCACCAGTGCAAACATCCTCTCTTATTTCTAACATTACCTATTCCTTTCATAATTTTAAATGTTCCCCCCTCATTTTCTAAATTCCAATGAATATAATCCCAGTCTACTCAGTCTCTCCCCATACGCCAACCTCCTTAAATCCAGAATTAACCTCGTGAATTCCTCTGCACCCCATCTCCCCAGTACCAGGACATCGCTTGTCAAAGTGAAATGGATTACTTACTATGTCTGATTCATTAACTTAGCAAAGTAATCAAAAGTTACTGAATCCCAGCTCCGAGACTGACACATCTTGCTGGTTTAAAAATAAAATTATCAGCACTCGCCGACCCGAACTGATGTCACTCCTTGACGATTTGGTAATTGAGGCTCCTATTGTCAGAGCACTCTATCCTCAAACCCTGCCCAGCCTCAATTACATTCCTTTAATCCCCTTTGTAACACCCTCTCATTGACTGAGGATAGAAGAGAGATTCTGTCAAACAAATTGTATCAGTTGCTAAAACCAGCGAGTGAAAGACAAATTGCCTCAGTTATGTCCACTTTTATTCCCTTCACAGCCCAGCTGACAATCTTTTATTACAAGTCCAACAAGATTCTCAAGCCATATTGTGGGATGCCTGTGGTGCTCAATTTTTCAAAAACAAATTATTTCCTGGCATGTCAGACAGAAGGGAGCGACGTCCTGCTCAAGATCGAGGTGAGGGAGCCACTGTTGTTCTCCGGTTTGTTGCGGCCAGCTGGCTATGGGTGGAGAAAGCTCATTGCTGTCATGAAATAGTCTGCAATATTAAGATACGAGAGCACAGGCGATTAAAAACCATGGAAGCTGTCTCATGACAGAATACTGGCATCTGACACAAGCCCCAGCCACACTGCCCAGGTCAGAGTTGACAATGTCACATCAACACCCTCTGATCACCTCTTCACACACGCATATTCATACTCACGCTCACTCACATATGCACACACTCACATACACACACCCACTCGCAATCACACACAGTCACATTCTCACTCATACACAGACACACACGCTTATACTCACACACTCACTCACACACAGACACTCACACTCTCACTCACACACTCACACACGTACTCGCACATACACATGCTTACAAACATAAACACAC
>NW_025213943.1:0-1415 GCF_004010195.1 Chiloscyllium plagiosum | reverse complement strand
GTATGGATCATGCCGTCTCTTCCTCTCTCGCCCTCTCGCCCTCTCTTGTACTCTCTGCCTCTTTCACCCTCTCTCAATCTCTCTCCCTCTCTCGCCCTCTCTCGCTATCTCTCGCCTTCTCTCCCTCTCTCTCCGTCTCTCCCCCTCACTCCCCCCCCTCTCCCTCTCTCGCTCTCTCACCCTCTCTCACTCTCTCTCACTCTCTCTCTCTCTCATTCACTCTCTCTCATTCAGTCTCTCACTAAATTTTATTTCACTTGTTTCCACCTTCAAGTTTTGTATGCACATTAAAGCACCTTTTTAGAACACAGTGTATGAATTGTTTACTGACTGGTAAACTGGCTTTGAATAACTTAGGTTTAAAAAGGTTTTTAAGTTTGCATTTTTTTGGTAAAATGCTTTTTAATATTAACTTCATTATTCATGCTGCAACCAGAGGGAAGTAGACAAGTGTCAAATGCGATAATTGTATGGGTTTAATTGTCCCAACTCCGAACACTAAAAGCTTTATTATACAAAATAAGAATGAGGCCCTATGCCAAACTAATTTCAATTATCTGCCAATACTCGCCTATAAAGCTAATTTCTCTTATTTTGATACTGGTACTTGAAGGTGGACATATTCCATTTGAGGAGAGGGAGGGGAAATTGGGAAAGGGAAAAATTATTTTCAGATTCCATTGTTAATGCTAATGTTTATTTTCATTTTTACTTCAGACTTCAAATTCAATCTGGAGTAGTAATGGTGGGGCTTGCAAATTTAGGAAAAATTGAATTGGGATCAGAAAAGTAAGTAGATGTTCTATAATATTGTGAATATATTTGTGTATTACGTAACCATTGTGTGCTATGGATCTGAAGGTACATATAAGCGATCCCAGTGATCCATTGCAGATAAATCTGAGGTAGTGCGTTCTGCTTAAAAGATTAGAAGGATCACTTGTTACTTAAAGTGCAACCCTAGGTGAAGTAGAGGGACACAGGATTGCAAATACACCAAACAAATTTAAACTGTGGGTTAACAAGGCTATTAAAATAAAAGCAAAGATAAAGCTTTATTTTGACAGGCATAGAGTTTATAATTAGGGGCTTTATGCTAGAATCATATGGTTCACCTACACTTGATGAGCATGGAGTCATGGTCACCATGTTGTAAAAAGAAAAGGTAAAGTCTCCGTAGTCCCAGAGGACTATAGGACTGCTCTTTCATTTGAGAGAGACGATTAATAATGAATTTAACCTGAGGGTCACAATGCCTCCGGCAAGGAGCAAGATTGAGAAAGAGGAACCTTCATGATAACTTCAGTCAGTGCAGGAAACTGGAGAGAATATGAAGAGAATTTGCAAGGGTGAAACAGGAAATTACTTCCCTACTTGTGACTTGCTATCTGGTAACTACACAACACAGAATCTTT
>NW_025213942.1:34636-37607 GCF_004010195.1 Chiloscyllium plagiosum | reverse complement strand
ATAGTTATTGATATCTAATCACAATTAGTAATTCTGGTTATATTCAACCTCGGATATCATCCAATCAACTGTTTCATTATAAAATACAATTTCCAGCCGAGATTTTTCCCCTCAGCCATTATCTTGATCTTTATTTGAATTGTACCTTTTTATTCTTCTTATCAAAGTTTATATTTTACTTTGACTTAGGTTATTTCTATCAATTGTAGTTACACAGTCTCGAAATCTGCTCGCTGGATGGCTGGCTTGTGATGCGGAGGAAGGCCAACAGCGCAGGTTCAAGTCCCCACACAAACAGTCGTTGCCACGAAGGGGACGCCCTCTCAACTTCATCCTGTCACCCGAGGTGTGATAACCCTTAAGATAAACCATAATTTGTGGACTCACTAATGAGAAAATGGTCCTTCGGGACTCTATTCCATCCATGTTAACATTATAATTTTTTCAAAAATACTTTTATTCAGCGAAAATCTTTTTAATGCTTCAATGAACCAATAAGTACCCAACTGAAAAAGCAATGCAAATTGAACACAATTACACCCATGTGCACGTACATCATAGAAACAAGGTAAATCAACGGGCAGAAGAAAAATAAAAAAAAATTAAACACGAATAGTAGAAATCAGTGTAACAAATCTAAAGCTCTCAACCTTCAAGAGCGTTAAGCAATACATGTTCATTTGTTCGTAAGTCTTCCTCTCTGGACATTAGATTCATTAGTCAAGTTCGTCATAGCGAGATAAAAGTCCTTATTAGAGTATCAGATCAGCTTGTATCCTCGTAATTCAAAAAGGGCTGCCATGTCTTATAAAAATCCTCTATTTTCTGGTGCAACATACCTTGAAAAAAGTCCAAAGGGCTATGCTCCATGACGAACTTACGACAACCCAATAGATCCAGGGGGTTTTCAGACACCCAACATAACAGAATTTTTTTTTTTATGAACACAGAGATTGAGGGTATTGAAGTATTTTTTTCCTATCCACATCTGAGTAAGGTAGACTGGACAGGGCCAGGAAAAGGGAAACTTGATCCATCTCCAATTCGGTCCCTAGGATCCTCTCCATCCCACCGAACACACCACTCCTATAGCGACGGTGGAAGGTCGACAAGCAATGAGTAAGACTGCCCATAGTTATTCTGTATTTAAAACATACTCCCATCTTGAATTTTGAGAGAGGATCGAGGGCCAGATAGGCTCTATGAAGAATCTTCAACTATATGCCAAGATCGAAATACTTCTTGCATTTTCACAAATATGTGCGAAGAGAACTGAACCCCCAACTCTCTTTGCAGACCTCAGAAAGGCACAATATCCCCCGTCGGAAACACGGTACACCAAGTTTTGGGGTAAGAAATGAGGTTTGGCTATATTGCCCTCGTTCGGACACATTGCCCTCCCTACATAAAAATTATTGATACTTATTGGGAAATGGCAATACTTCGTAACTGTTCTCATTTTGTCTATTAATAGCAGACTAATAAGGGAGCAGTTTGTCTGAGAAGCTTCAATATCTAACCAATATATTCGCCGAGTCCTCATTAACATCGGGTGAAGAAGATCTTAATTGATAGCTTTTAATATCCGGGAGATCTATTCCTCACAAACTGTGGGGTCGTTGTAACTTGGTTAACTTGATAAGGGGTCGCTTTGGTGAGAAATCAAAGAGCTACATCATCCATTAAGTCTCCTAAATGTCTGTCTGGGAAACATCAAATAAAGCATTCACATGGGGTATAGCAAACAAGGGAGGGAATTCATGTTAATAAGAGCTATCCGACCTAGCCAGGATATTGCAAGTGTCTCCCATCTTCGAAGGTCTTGTTTAATTTTGTCAAACAAATGGACAAATCCCACGTTAAATATAAGTTCAAAGATAGGATTAATGAATATCTTTTTTTAAGTGCGAGCATCACCGGAGTAAGACAAACCCGAAATACTGCAGCTAAGGTAAGGCAGTTTTTTTTAAAAAAAACTTATGGGTAGCGGACAGCGGTGTTTTCCCTTTCACAGAAGGGGCAGGAGCAGTGGAGGAAGTGACGAGGACCAGAGGGGCTGCCGGGAAGGAAGGCAGTGACCATATATATTAGCAAGGCGGCTAAACCCGAGACTCTACAACTGTCGTGTCTCCCACCCGCCCTCCTCCTCTAACCTAGGTAATAAGGTAAGGTTCATTCTAAAGTTCCTCTATTGAATATAAATTTGTTACTAATTTTATAGCAACTTGAACTAAGCGTTCTACTTTAGTACTGAGTGGGTGTTCAGATAAGTCGGGTATAGATGCTAGGGCAGTTGCTTGCTCCTCCTGCAGATTGTGGCAGGTGGGAGACATGGCACACGTCTCGCTGGCTACATCTGCGGGAAGTGCACCCAACTCCAACTCCTTTAAAACCGTCTTAGGGAATTGGAGCTGGAGTTGGATGAACTATGGATCATTCGGGAGGCTGAGGGGGTAATTGAGAGGAGTTACCTGGAGTTGCTCTCTCCTAAGGCTCAGGAGAAGGATAGACGGGTTACAGTTAGGGGGCGGAAAGGGGACAGACAGACAGTTTAGGGATCTCCTGTGCACATTCCCCTCAGCAATAAGTATACCGTTTTGGATACTGCTGGGTGGGATGACCTACCAGACGAAAGCCATAGCAGTCAGTTCTCTAGCACTGAGCCTGACACTGTGGCAAAGAAGGGAAGGGGGCAGAATATAAATGTGCTCGTGGTAGGGTACCCGATATTTCGGCGAATCGACAGGAGATTTTGTGATCAGGATCGGGATTCCCGGAAGGTATGTTGCCTCCCTGGTGCCAGGGTCCGGGACGTCTCCGATCGGGTTTATAAAGTTCTAAAAGGGGAGGGTGAACATCCAAAAAACGTGTTACATATTGGCACTAATGATATAGCCAGGAAAAGTATCGAGGATATAAAATGTGATTGCAGGGAGTTAGGATGGAAGCTGCAAAGCAGGACGAACAGAGT
>NW_025213942.1:28343-32976 GCF_004010195.1 Chiloscyllium plagiosum | reverse complement strand
GCTGTAGAATGTCCCTCTTCTTCTTCTCGACTTCATTTACACCACCACCTCTGGATCTTCACCTTCTCCCTTGAGTATTCCCTGCACTCTGTCAGTGACGTCATGGATCCTGGCACAGGAAGACAAAACACCATCCTCAAATCCCGCCAGTTGCTGCTGAATCTTCAAAATCCAGTTTTTAACTACTCCCATTTTCTTCAGAGGAGGGAGAGGGCATGGGTACACACGTGGCCGCCCAGTTATCTCTGTCTCTTCATTAGACATGCCACAAATTCCTTTTATTGCAATCCAATGCCAAACTGGTTGCCCCGGTCGACCTGCATATTGAAATCCTCCAGTACTACTGTAACTTTGGCTATCCTACAGTTCTTTTCTATCTCCTGGTGTACCTTGCATCCAAATTTCTGATTACTGTTTGGAAGCCTGGACAGAATGCAAACTGTGATTTGTTTTACCCTTTTGGTACCTCAATTCTCCCGACAAAGATTTGACACCATCTGACCCTAGTTCATTTTTTGCTAGTGATTCAGTTTAATTTCATCCCAGTAAGGCCACGCCACACCCTTTCCCCACCTGGCCACCTTTTCGATAGTATGGATGTCTTTGAATATTGAGCTTGGCATCATGTTCCCCTTGCAGCCACGTCTCCGCGATGCATACACGGCCTACCTGCCAATTTTGATCTGCGCCACAAGCACATTTCCCTAACTAGAAAAACATAATTTGATTATGGATAGTGAGCACGGTTTTGCGAAGGGTAGGTCGTGCCTAACAAAACTTATTGAGTTCTTTGAGATGGTGACCAAGCAGGTAGATGAGAGTAAACCGCTTAATGTAGTGTATATGGATTTCAGCAAGGCGTTTGATAATGTTCCCCATAGTAGGCTCATTCAGAAGGTCAGGAGGAATGGGATACAGGGGAACTTAGCTGTCTGGATCCAGAATTGGCTGGCCAACAGAAGACAGCGAGTGGTAGTAGAAGGAAGATATTCTGCCTGGAAGTCAGTGGTGAGTGGTGTTCCACAGGGATCTGACCTTGGGCCTCTACTGTTTGTAATTTTTATTAATGACTTGGATGAGGAGATTGAAGGATGGCTCAGCAAGTTTGCAGACGACACAAATGTTAGAGGTGTCGTTGACAGAATAGAGGGCTGTTGTAAGCTGCAGCGGGACATTGACAGGATGCAGAGATGAGCTGGAAGGTTGCAGAAGGAGTTCAACCTGGATAAATGCGAGGTGATGCATTTTGGAAGATCGAATATGAAAGCTGAGTACAGGATTAAGGATAGGATTCTTGGCAGTGTGGAGAAACAGAGGGATCTTGGATTGCAGGTACATAGTTCCCTTAAAATGGCCACCCAAGTGGACAGGGTTGTTAAGAAAGCATACGGCGTTTTGGCTTTCATTAACAGGGGGATTGAGTTTAGAGTCATGAGATCTTGTTGCAACTCTATAAAACTTTGGTTAGACCGCACGTGGAATACTGCGTCCAATTCTGGTCGCCTTATGATATGAAAGATGTGGATGCTTTGGAGAGGGTTCAGAGTAGGTTTACCAGGATGCTGCCTGGACGGGAGGGCTTATCTTATGAAGAGAGGTTGACTGAGCTCGGACTTTTTTCATTGGAGAAATGGAGGAGGAGAGGGGACCTAATTGAGGTACGCAAGATAATGAGAGGCATCGATAGAGTCGATAGCCAGAGAGTACTTCTCAGGGCAGAAATGACGAACACGAAGGGTCATAGTTATAAGCTGATTGGAGGAAGGTATAGAGGGGATGTCAGGGGCGAGTTCTTTACACAGAGAGTTGTGAGAGCGTGGAATGCGTTGCCAGCAGCAGTTGTGGAGGCAGGGTCATTGGGGACATTTAAGAGACTACTGGACATGCATCCGGTCACAGAAATTTGAGGGTGCATACTTGAGGATCAGTATAACATCATGAGCTGAAGGGCCTGTTCTGTGCTGTATTGTTCGATGTTCTATCTTCTAATATACCAAAATAGGGAACATCCCCATTACCACTTGGGACCATTTAAATGAAAATCAGGATTCTCCCACGGCATCAGGTATTTCCCTGAGTTCGCCCATAGACATGGCCTCCGACTTTATATAATCAATGGTATAGCCAGAAAAGGCACCAAACGAACTGATGCATTGCATGTGGTAAGGTACCAAAACTGTGAGATTTAAGAAAAGTTTAAGACCATCATCTGCAGACTCTGTAATCTTACGTGACTTCTATCCCACTTCTGGGGCAGATATGTTGGGGTCCCTGCAGATGGCCTTCGCCAGTGGCGCAATCACCATCGTTAACAACACTGGAGAAAGGGTATAACCTTGTCGACTGCCTCTAGAAATATCAATTTTACAGGATTGCACACAGAGGGTCACTTTCAAGGACCCTCACCCACTTGATAAAAACTTTGCCTGGACCAAACCATTCTAACGTATAGAAGAGATACGGCCACTCAATCCAAGCAAATGCCTTCTCTGCATCTAACGAGATCATTAATACCTGTATAATTTGCTGTTGACACGCTTGGATCATATTGAGTAATCTCCTAACATTGTTGGAATATCTGCAGCCTTTTATAAGCCGGTGTAGTACATTTTAATAATGGAAGGATATAGTTTCCATGCTTAATGTAAGGGAGACAGACAGAATTTTGAAATCAACATTTTGAAGCGAGATGGGCCGACGGGAAGCACAATCTTTTGGTGTCTTCCTTTTCTTAAGAATAAGAGAGATACGAGCCTATCGTATGGGTAGTGGGAGGCAGTCGTGACTGTGTGAGTGACAAAAATGGTAAGCATCGGCCCTGACAATAGGTTTATAAATTCCTCATGAAATTCACTTGGACATCCGTCAGGACCGGGCGCCTTTCCACCCTGAAGCTGCTTTACACCCTCCAGCACTGACAATGGTGCATTAATGCAAGACACTTATTTGGGGGTTACCGCTGGAAATCCAAGTTCTTGAAGGAAGATTCCATCTTCAGCCATTTATCGTCATAATGCTCAGTCTGATATAATTCGGAGTAAAATCTCCGAAATGCTGTTTTTATCTTTATCAGATCGCAGGTAAGGGTCCCAGTACCTTTCCTAATTGAGAAAATAGCTTTGGGGCTTTCTTTTCCCTCGCAAGATAGGCCAAATTCTTACCCGGCTTATCACCATGCTCAAACAGCCTTTGTTTTTCAAACGTAAGTTCCTTCTTAGCTGTCCACGTGAGCATAGAATTCACTGCAGACCGAAGTGTTGTGATCCTCTGCAGCCCAGCTACCGAGGGTCTATCACAGTATGCCCTCTCGGCTGCCTTCAACCGTGCCTGGAGCAGGCGTTCCTGCTCCAGCTTCTGCCACATCCTAAGGAATAATTATTCCCTTGGCAAAAGCCTTGGCAATTTCCCATAGAATGGATGGGTTACTGGTTGAATCTGAATTAATGGCTAAGAAAGATCAGAATTCATTACAGAAATACTCAATGTACTTACTATCCTTAAGAATAACGGAATCCATTCGCCAGTGTCTCGAATCTGCTATATTGCCCTGAATCTTAACCAATAAGTATACTGCTGCATGGTCAGAAATGGTAATATTCCCAATTGTACAGAACACCACTGAATCGAGGATTGCTCCACGGTGAGGAAGGGATCAACCACGGTGTGGCATTTCTGCAGGTTAAAGAAGAAAATAAAATCCCTATTTATGAGGTGGATTTGCCTCCAAACATCCTCAGCCCTAGTTCCACATACAAATCCACTAATTGCTTATATTAGAAAGATGGTGTTGGGGGCCTTTGGGCATTCTGTCCACCGTTGGTGCAAAAGACAATTGAAATCTCCTCCTACAATTATATGCTGCGAAGAAAGATTACCTAATTTGGCAAATGAATCTATCAGGAATTTAAGGCAATGAGCCAGGGGGCAATAAACATTCAAAATACCGCTTTCTTCCCCATATATCTTTGAAGGTTATGTTCCTCCAGTGGGTGTCTAATACAACCCAGTAATTTAAATGAAAGATTCATCCTCACCAGTATGGCTTCTCCCCTATTCCGAGTAAAATCAAACCCACCTTGCTGTAATGTCAAATGTTATTTGTCATCAATGTGCATCTCCGGCAATACAACAATATCCACCCTCTCCTTTTTAAGACGAGAAAGTACCTTTTTCCTCTTAACTGGCGAATGGCTCCCCTTAATGTTCCAGATATACCATTTAAGAACGACATTAGCCATTGCAGACTGAAACAATATTTGAACTCAAAAGAGGAAGAACTCGAATTACAAATCGCTGAGCACCAATCAGTAAAGAATCATAGAGCCTAAAAAACATACAAATTAAAGCTACTACAAATAACAAGCTCTCAAAAAGTTCCAAAACTAAATACATACAAAAACAAAAAAAAGGATAGCAAGTGCCAATGGCACTCAGGAGGGGCATTTACCCCCGCCCACTGGGGGCATTTTCACGTCACAATCAATCAACCCTTT
Organism: Chiloscyllium plagiosum; assembly: GCF_004010195.1. NCBI lineage: Eukaryota > Metazoa > Chordata > Chondrichthyes > Orectolobiformes > Hemiscylliidae > Chiloscyllium > Chiloscyllium plagiosum. Next base: position 28,483 of record NW_025213942.1, on the reverse strand, counting down.
AATCCCAGGAATCCGCCTCATGAACCAACCCAAAAGATTAACTCGACATACACTACAAAAGACGCCCGCAGACCTGGTTTGTTTCTTCAGCAATTTTTGAATAAGTTCCAATTTGTGAAAGCTTCTCAAACGCCCCGTCC
>NW_025213942.1:25209-27924 GCF_004010195.1 Chiloscyllium plagiosum | reverse complement strand
CGAAATGATCCCAAGACCAACAGATCAGATCTAAGATCTGCAGTCCTGTCACATCCAGACATAAATGTCGGTGTACTACTAAACAACTTGCTGGAGGAAAGGACTCCAGAAATATCCCCATTTTAAGTAATGGAACAGCCCTGCACATTAATGAAAAAGACAAGGATAGCGTTTCTGCAGCATCCTCAGCTAGAAGTGTTGAATCGATGATCCACGTCACCCTCGTCATGATGCCACAGAATCACAGGTTCATTTTGACAGAGCTGTCAAGCAGTACAAAAATAACCCGCTCAGTGTGGTTCCCGATAGGTTCGTATGTGGACATAGTACTGTTGTGGAAATGTCACTGGATTACTAATCCAATACAGGATAATGCTCTGGCAGCTGGTGGAAGTTAAAACAATTAATAAAATATCATGATCTAGAATCTGGTGATGGCAACTGTGACCTTGCATCCAATGTTGATTGTAAACATCGATCTGCTTCCCCAACATACTTTCAGGAAGTGAATCACCCGTGCTTTCCTGGTCTGGCCTAAAAATAACTCCAGACACAGAACCATGTGATAAAGTCTTCAATGGTCCCTGAAACGGCCAAGCAAGACACTCAATTGTATCACACTGCTCCAAAGTCTTAAAGAATAAAACCAGACAGAATGCCCGGCGCCAGCCTCGATATCAGCAAAGGAGAGGGAATCACAGTCTTGTTGACCCTGCAGAGTCCTCCTTCCAAACATCTGAGAGCTTGTGACAACATTTACAGCGCATTCCCACAGGCTGCATGGAAACATTGGGAAAGGAGTAGGTCATTCAACACATTGAGCCTTCCCCATTCTCGTTCATTGAGAAAATTTCCTCAATGCAGTTTTCCCTACACAGTGTTCATATCCATTAATATGTTTAAACATTGTGAAATATAAAATAAGAACTGTTGTAGTCCCTTCAGTCCATCAATCTTTCTCCTCGATTCAATATACAAGCAGTTCTCGGATAACGCGGGTTTATTAAACGTGATTTGACTGCAGTGCGATTCGTGAATTGTGCACCTTTTTTCTATGAAGTGTGCTCCCGCTCACTATGACGCGACTCCTTGCCAGGCACCAGCTGAACAACAAAACTCAACTTCAGGATCCTCTGTTTGCAAAATGCACCCTCTGAGAGTTCAGCTAAAACAGGAATGCAATCCGCTCTGCAAAGCCTTGAACCTGAGCCTGAAACGGGGAAGTGTTCTCTCCAATTAGAAGGAACTTTATTTCAAACCGGGGGAGAATCTTGAGGAGAAATGGAATTCCATGTTGGCATCACGTGGTGAGTCAGCCCTGCGCGCTTTCTGATGAAGAGCTTGGTGAAAGGTGCAGGGATGTAGCCAGTGACTGTATTGTGAAAGTGCTGCATTTACAGCACTATTTCTTCACAATATATGATTTAAAGGTTTAATTAAACTGTGCTAGTGTGTGTGTTAGACGAACTTAAATTTTGTTTTTTTAACTGGTATTTTGCGGTTCGCCCATTATTCTCTTTTCCCCGTAGACCACATCGTTAATATTGCATGATTTTCTGCAACACAGTGATGCACAGGAACCCAGCTGCCACGTTATTGGAGAGCAACCTGGAATGATATCTGATCCTCTATCTTCATTACATATCCTGCTCTCTCCCTATCCCTTTAGTTTCCAGAAATCCATTTTTATATTCAGTGCCTTGGTTTCAACAGTCTGATCTGGGAGATAATTCCCCAGGTTCACCAGTCTCTGAGTGCAGACATTTATTCTCATCTCAATGCAGAGTGGTCTGTCTGTACCTAATACTGTGGCCCCTTGTTTTGATGTCCCAGCCAGGGGAATTGTCACCCCGCTTCTAATCTGCCTTGTCCTGACAGAGTTTTATATATTTCACTGATATCTCCACTCATTTTCCTAAAGTCCATGGAATTCAGGCCCAGCCGCCCCAGATTCTGCTCCCACAACAGCGATCAGTCTGGTCATATTCGCTACTCTCCCTCAATGTCACGTTTGTCCTTTGTTAGGTAAGGAGACCAAAACTGTACATAATACTGCACAGTGTTCGAGATGAGGTCTCACCAACGCCCTGTACAGCTGCAGTAAAACACCCTTACTCCTGTATTCAAATCCCCCTGAAATGAAGTTGAATACACGATTTATCTGCCTATCTGCTTTCTACTCCTGCAATATTGTTTTCAGTGGCTGGTGTACATGGTGATCCAGATCCTTTTTCAATGTTACAGCTCCCCACTTGTTGGGTCTGTGGACATTGGTCAGCGTGCCAGTGCCATTACCACTATTGACTTCATGATTCAGATCTCATTGCCCGACACTGACCTCGGAGGGCTGCACAGAAGAAACAAAAATGCAGCTTAAGTTCCTTTATAGATCAACATTTTTCAACCAATCCCTTTTCAAATGATAGGTTCCACTTCTGTTTTTCCCATCAAAGGTCACAATATCACATATTCCACGCCTCTCCTCCCCATTGCTCCTCATGAGCCACGTATTTGCCCACACACTGCACTTGTCTCAATCACATTGGAGCATTTTGACATCATGCCCACCCACTCACAATCTGATATTGTTTAGTGCCATCTGCAAACTTGAAAATATTGTATTTGATCCACTCAATCAGATATATGATGTGTATTGGGAATAGCTGGGGCCCAAACCCCAAGCCTTGCTATATCCTCCAAGCCTTCCATTCAAAA
>NW_025213942.1:23022-25112 GCF_004010195.1 Chiloscyllium plagiosum | reverse complement strand
TGCTAAAGGCACTTTCTCAAATATGATTCCCATTTGATCAATCTCTGTTGACTTTGTCTGTGCTCATTACTTTCAGTTCCAATACTTCCTCTAAAGCTGTTCAGTTGCTAATTTCATTCTATTAACTTTTTCTAAACAGACTAATGTTCACTAGTTTGGATGGGAAGTTTTCTTTTCGGTTTCGTTATCTTATGTGAAGTTCTGTTTTTTCCCTGTCCTCAATTCTCTGGGGGTATCAGACTGTAAGAAAGCTGCACCTTTTTTTTCCCGTAATTTTGCCATTGGCATATTTTCAGAAGATATTATAAGTTCAATCGTAAAACTCTTATTAATATACTCTTCAGAAACCCATCAATCCCTACCTTAACCTACTCAATGATTGATCTTCCACAGCCATACAATCACAGAAGCACAGACTTTGTCCCATCAACAATACAGCACGGTCTACATTAGCCCCACATTCCGACACAAAACCGTAGCCGTGAATCTTATCGCATTTCAAGTTCACAACCGTGTATTTTCTAATGGTTGTGAAGTTACCATGACAATTCATCTCTCAGGAAGTGCATTTCTGACCCAAGCACTCTCTGAGTGAAAGACAATCCTCAATTCCTCTCCACATCTCAAATCCTTCACTTTAAAATGTGCTCCATTGTTCTTGGCCCTTTGAATAAAAGAAATAGCTGCTCTCAATCCATCCTTTCCATGTCCCTCGTAATCCTATCCTTCTGAATCTCGGCCCCCTCAGCCTTCTCTCCTCCACACTAAACAGCCCGAGCTTATCCAGCCTCTCTCCGTAGCTAATATGCTGCATCCCAGCGAACATCCTGGTGAATCTCCTCGGAGCTCTCTCCACTGCAATCACATTCTTCCTGTAATGTGGCTCCCAGAACTACAATCAGTATTCCATCTTGGCAAATGCAAACTTCGGCATACCTCTTATTACCTATGCCTTAATGAATAAAGGTTATGTCTACGGTCCCCTATGCTTTCTCACATTGTGCATTAACCAGTTTAGTCACATTCAGGGATTTGTGGAGAAGCCCTCTCTGAGCTTCCTCGTGTGCTGCCATTCATCGAGTTCTCGCTTGTCCAGTTCCTTCTTTCGAAGTGCATCATTTCATATTCATCAGGGTTACATTCCATCTGCCATTGATCCACCCATCTGACCATTCTATCTGTATCTTCCTGTAACATAAGACCTTCCTCCTCACTGACAACCACCCGGCCAATCTTTGAATCAAACAGAAACTTAGTTGTCACACTCCTGCCACCCCCGTCTATATTCACAGCTGCATCATTTATGAATAGCACAAATAATCAGGTTAAAGATGACACAACACCAGGTTATAGTCCAACAGATTTATTCGGAGGCACTAGCTTCGAAGAGCTGCTTCTTCATCAGGTGGTTGTGCGCTTTGAAATCTCGTGCCTCTGAATAAATCACCTGGTGTTATGTTGTTTTTTAAGTTTGTCCACCCCAGTCCAACACCAACACCTCCGTATCACAAATAATAAGGGACACAGTACTGATCCTGTGATACACCATTAGACACCGGTCTCAGTCATACTAACAGCCTTCAACCACTACTCTCTGTCTCCGAACAGTAAGGTGATTGGGATGCAACTTGGCAAGTCACGAATGACTCCGACCTGTTCCTTTGTTATTCTTTTCCGCTTGACACACTTGCAGAATATCTGGGTATACTCCCTAATCTTGCCCTCTCAGCAGGTTTCTTTGCCCCTGTTTTAGTCCGTTCTCACCGATGAAGAATTTTTCTCTTGAACTGCAATTATTTGCCTTGAATGTGGAACTGACAGGCAGGGAAACGTCCTGTTTATTGCCAACTTGGCATATGCTTTGTGAAGTTTCCAAGTTTCATTGTGACCCTCCTCTCATTCTTTCAAACTCTAAAGAACACAGGCCGAGTTTGCTCATCAGGCAATCTCGCCATTTGAGGGATTAATCTGGACTATGTCCATTGCACTTTTTTGTGGTCAGTATATTCTTTCTCAGATTGGGCCACCAACACTTTACACAATGGATGTAGGTTTGCTCGCTACATTTCCAGAAGTTTCGTTATCTTACT
>NW_025213942.1:18658-22953 GCF_004010195.1 Chiloscyllium plagiosum | reverse complement strand
CTCACTGCCAACCACCCGGCCAATCTTTGTATCAAACACAAACTTAGTTGTCACACTACCGCCACCCCCGTCTATATTCACAGCTGCATCATTTATGAATAGCACAAATAATCAGGTTAAAGATGACACAAGACTAGGTTCTAGTCCAACAGGTTTATTCGGAGGCACTTGCTTCGAAGAACTGCTTCTTCATCATGTGGTTGTGCGCTTTGAAATCTCGTGCCTCTGAATAAATCTGCTGGACTATCACCTGGTGTTATGTGGTTTTTAAGTTTGTCCACCCCAGTCCAACACCAACACCTCCGTATCACAAATAATAAGGGACACAGTACTGATCCCTGTGATACACCATTGGACACCGGTCTCAGTCACACTAACAGCCTTCGACCACTACCCTCTGTCTCCTAACAGTAAGGTGATTGGGATGCAACTTGGCAAGTCACGAATGACTCCGACCTGTTCCTTTGTTATTCTTTTCCGCTTGACACACTTGCAGAATATCTGGGTATTCTCCCTAATCTTGCCCTCTCAGCAGGTTTCTTTGCCCCTGTTTTAATCCGTTCTCACCGAGTGAAGAATTTTTCCCTTGAACTGCAACTATTTGCCTTGAATGTGGAACTGACAGGCAGGGAAACGTCCTGTTTATTGCTAACTTGGCATATGTTTTGTGAAGTTTCCAAGTTTCATTGTGACCCTCCTCTCATTCTTTCAAACTCTAAAGAACACAGGCCGAGTTTGCTCATCAGGCAATCTCGTCATTTGAGGGATTAATCTGGACTATGTCCATTGCACTTTTTTGTGGTCAGTATATTCTTTCTCAGATTGGGTCACCAACACTTTACACAATGGATGTAAGTTTGCTCGCTACGTTTCCAGACGTTTCGTTATCTTACTAGGTAACATCTTCAGTGGACTTCATGCGAAACAATGCTTAAAATTCCTGCTTTCCATTTATATGTTTGGATTTCTTTGTGTTAGTGATGCTATTTCCTGTGGCGAAGTCACTTCCTGTTCCTTTTCTCAGAGGGTGGTTGATGGGGTCTAAAAAACTAATAGCACATCGAGTTAGACATCTGTCAGAAATACATATGGATTTTCTCCATTGTTGCTGTTAATTCCTAAATATCCAATATCACATGCTGTATAATAGATTCCAACAGTTTCCAACTTGCAGATATCAAGTTAATTGTTCGGCAGTTCTCCAAACTATGTCCTCTTCCCTTTATAGATGCTTGGATTCCTTCCATTAATCTATCGTGCTTGGACCACATTGCTAACTTCCATTTATTCACAATGGCTTCCAGCCTCTGCAGAATGCACAGGAAAATGATCTCAATCATCGACAGTGCAATTAATATTTCTATTGCCGATTTATGTCTGATATTTTAATATGAAGTACATTAGGTTTGTCAGACTTAACAATGCTCAATCCAGTTACATTCTCAAATACCACCTTGTTACTGATATAAGTTGACTTTATGTCTTCAGTTGCGCAAGCCCTACATGATCACTTGGTATTTCTGGGTGATTTTGTGGATCTTCCTCCATGAAGACAGATGCAAAGTAACTGATTATTTTCTTGTCCATTTCCCTGTTTTTTCACAATAAACTCTCCTCTCCCGATTACCAATTTCCATATTTGACCTTGCTTTTACTTTGTTTCCTTTGAAATACAGATTGTAGATTTATGCAGTGTTTTTGTTAGCATTCATGTTCTGTTTTTGATTTCCTTATCAATTTCATGGCCTTTGTTTCTAGATCGTGAATTTCTCAGAATTCACAGGTTTCCACAATGACTGAAATTCTTGTGAAACCACTTCCTATGATTAATACGTTTTCTAATTTGTTATGTTAAACATCATTGTGCCACTTTCCCTTTCTTTTGTGTTTATAGCTGAAATAAATAGACGTATTATTCAGACTTTTTATTATGTCTATAAATCTCCTTGCCCTGACCAGATATATTCAGGAACACTGCAGGAGGGCAGAGAAGGAATTGCGGGAGCCCTGGCTGATATTGAAGCATCATCGCTGGCCAACGGGTGAGGTCCGGGAGGACTGGAGGGTTGCGAATGCTGTGCCCTTACTCAAGAAGTGCTAAAAAGAAAAACTTGGGAACTATGGACCACTAAACCTAAAATCTGTAGCAGGTAACTTACTTGAAAAGGTTCTGAGAGATAAGATATACGTGCATTAGGAAAGACAGGGCGTGATTCGAAGCAAGATTAGAGTGGTGCTAGAAAAGCACAGCAGAGCAAGCAGCATTCGAGGAACAGGAAAATCAACGTTTCGGGCAAAAGTCTATCATCAAAGTCAGCACGGCTTTGTGCATCGGACACCGTAGCTCACGAATTTGTTCGAATTCTTTGACAAAGTGACCAGCAACGTTGAGGAGGTCAGGGTGGTATGCGTAGTCTATATGGATTCAAGTAAGGCCTTCAATAAGCTTCCACATGGTGCGCTGCTCTGGAAGGTTAGATCGCATGAAATTGATGAGGACCTGCCAAACTGACACAAAATTGGCTTACTGGTAGGAAGCAAATTATAATATTGGAAGGATGTTTGTCAAACTGGAGGCCTGGGAGTAATGGAATGCATCGGGGCGATGCTGGCACCACGATATATTACATATATCTATAATTTAGATGAGAATGTACGTGCATGATTTGTAAGTTTGAAAGTGAAAATTAAAATAGGCGGTTACATGGAGAAAAACAAAGGTTATCAGAAATTTCAGAACTTACAGCAGTGCCTTGATCAGCTGGGGAAGTGGGCCGAGAAATGGCCAATGGATTTTAATGCATATCAGTGTAAGTTCTTACATTTTAGAAACTCAAATCAATATCGGAGTTTCATGGTCAATGGCTGGGTCTCAAGGAATCTAGTGGAACAGAGGGACCTTGGAATTCAGGTACATGGTTCTCTGAAATTTGATTCAGATGTAGACAGGGCAATGAAGAAGACTTTTGGCACACTGGCATTCATCAATCAGGGCACTAAGTAGCGAATTTGGGGAACTATGCTGCAGAATACGGGGCACTGATGAGGCCATACTTATAGCATTATATTCAGTTTTGTTAACTTTGCGATAGGAATGATGTTATTAAACTGGAATGAGTGCAGAAGAAATTTACAAGGATGCTGCCAAGGACTCAAGGCTCTGAGTTATAGGGAGAGATTGGAAAAGCTAGGACATTTTACTTTTGCGTGTATGAGACTGGGGAGAGGATCTTATTGAAGGGTCGAAGATCATAACAGGCATGGACAGAGTGAATGCAGTCAGCCTTTACTTCCCGGGATTGGACAATCACGGACGAGAGAGCATCAGTTTATGGTCAGAGGGGTAAGAATAAAAGGGAACCTGAGGAGCAACGTTTTTACACACAGGGTGATACGCATATGGAATGAGCTACCAGCAGAAGTAGTTAAGGTGGGTACATTCACAACATTTAAAATGCATTTTGACAAATACAGGATAGGAAAAGATTAGAAGGATACGGGGCAGTGGCTGGGAAATGGGGTTAGTGTGAATTGACATTTTGCTCGGAATGGATCAGTTTGAGCCAAAGGGCCTATAGGACTCTATGACTCTCACAACCATTGCTTATCTCCCACTGAATGTTATTTTGTAATTTCCCATTTCACTGGAACAAACGTGACCCTCTCGGCTCCATGCTTCCATCATGTTTGACCAAAATGTACAAACATTCTATATTGTATGCAGACGCCATGTAAAATACAACATATTAATGTCACTACTCCTCCAAAGCTGCTTCAGAGCAAGGACATTGATTAGTCCTCCTGACCACACAACACGAAATCCGCAAAAACTTGATCTCTAGTTTGGTTCAATACATACTCTTCAACCCACCTGATATACATTTAGGGAATTTATTTTTCACAGCATGAGCAGTCACTTAGTTAACGCAGTTGAGATGCAACTTGAGACCATCCAAAAAGACTGCAGTATCCATGATATTTGCATGTCTAATTTTCAGAGCATATGACGCTCAGAATTTCTGCGTCAGTTTTAGTTTCGATATATAATACACCAATGTTTGCTTCTCCTTGTTATTTGTAAGCTCCCTTTAAACTGAATCTGAGGGACATGGTCTGTGGCGTTATTGGTAATAGACTTGGACAAGACATTCTGGAAGGGTCACCTTGACGCTGTGATACAGGACAAGCGTCAATAATCTTCTCCGCTTTGTCAGGATAAGGGTCACCATTTTCTATCTGCTCTTTCACACTCCCTGTATACCTGTTATAGAACTGACCCCTGAACAAGGCTCACA
>NW_025213942.1:13506-18607 GCF_004010195.1 Chiloscyllium plagiosum | reverse complement strand
GATGTCAAGTTAATTGTTCGGCAGTTCTCCAAACCATGTCTTCTTCCCTTTTTCGATGCTTGGATTCCTTCCATTAATCGATAGTGCTTGGACCACGTTTGCTAACTTCCATTTATCCACAATGGTTTCCAGCCTCTGCAGAATGCACAGGAAAATTAAACACAGTCATCGGCAGTGCAATTAATATTTCTATTGCCGATTTATGTCAGACATTTTAATATGAAGTACATTAGGTTTGTCAGACTTAGCAATGCTCAATCCAGTCACATTCTCAAATACCACCTTGTTACTGACATAAGTTGACTTTATGTCTTCAGTTGCACAAGCCCAACATGATCACTGGATATTACTGGGTGATTTTGTGGATCTTCCTCCATGAAGACAGATGCATAGTAACTGGTTATTTTATTGGCCATTTCCCTGTTAGTCACAATAAACTCTCCTGTCCCGATTACCAAGTTCCATATTTAACCTTGCTTTTACTTTGTTTCCTTTGAAATACAGATTGTAGATTTATGCAGTGTTTTTGTTCTTGTTTGTTAGCATTCATGTTGTTTTTGATTTCCTTATCAATTTCATGGGCCTTGTTTCTGGATCGTGAATTTCTGAGAATTCTCAGGTTTCCACAATGACTGAAATTCTTCTGAAGCCACTTCCTATGATTAATACGTTTTCTAATTTGTTATGTTAAACAACATTGTGTCACTTTCCCTTTCTTTGGTGTTTATACCTGAAATAAGTAGACATATTATTCAGACTTCGCAATATTTCTATAAATTTCCTGGTCCTGACCAGATATATTCAGGAATACTGCAGGAGGACAGAGAAGGAATTGCGGGAGCCCTGGCTGATATTGTTGCATCATAGCTGGCCAACAGGTGAGGTCCCGGAGGACTGAAGGGTTGCGAATGCTGTGCCCTTACTCAAGAAGGGGTAAAAAGAAAAATTTGGGAACTATGGACCACTAAACCTAAAATCTGTAGCAGGTAACTTACTTGAAAAGGTTCTGAGAGATAAGATATACCTGCATTAGGAAAGACAGGGTGTGATTCGAAGCAAGATTAGAGTGGTGCTAGAAAAGCACAACAGAGTAAGCAGCATCTGAGGAACAGGAAAATCAATGTTTCGGGCAAAAGTCTATCATCAAAGTCAGCACGGCTTTGTGCATCGGACACCATAGCTCACAAATTTGTTCGAATTCTTTGACGAAGTGACCAATAACGTTGAGGAGGTCAGGGTGGTATGCGTAGTCTATATGGATTCAAGTAAGGCCTTCAATAAGCTTCCACATGGTGCGCTGCTCTGGAAGGTTAGATCGGATGAAATTGAGGAGGATCTGCCAAACTGGATACAAAATTGGCTTGATGGTAGGAAGCAAATTATAAGATTGGAAGGATGTTTGTCAAACTGGAGGCCTGGGAGTAATGGAATACATCGGGACGATGCTGGCACCACGATATATTACATATATCTATAATTTAGATGAGAATGTACGTGCATGATGTGTAAGTTTGAAAGTGAAAATTAAAATAGGCGGTTACATGGAGAAAAACAAAGGTTATCAGAAATTTCAGAACTTACAGCAGTGCCTTGATCAGCTGGGGAAGTGGGCCGAGAAATGGCCATGGATTTTAATGCAGATCAGTGTAAGTTATTGCATTTTAGAAACTCAAATCAATATCGGAGTTTTATGGTCAATGGCTGGGTCTTAAGGAATGTAGTGGAACAGAGGGACCTTGGAATTCAGGTACATGGTTCTCTGAAAGTTGATTCAGAGGTAGACAGGGCAATGAAGAAGACTTTGGGCACACTGGCATTCATCAGTCAGGGCACTAAGTAGCGAATTTGGGGAGCTATGCTGCAGAATACGGGGCACATGATGAGGCCATACTTATAACATTATATTCAGTTTTGTTAACTTTGCGATAGGAATGATGTTATTAAACTGGAATGAGTGCAGAAGAAATTTACAAGGATGCTGCCAAGGACTCAAGGCTCTGAGTTATAGGGAGAGGTTGGAAAAGCTTGGACTTTTTTACTTTTGCGTGTATGAGACTGGGGAGAGGATCTTATTGAAGGGTAGAAGATCATAACAGGCATGAACAGAGTGAATGCAGTCAGCCTTTACTTCCCGGGATTGGACAATCACGGACTAGAGAGCATCAGTTTAAGGTCAGAGGGGTAAGAATAAAAGGGAACCTGAGGAGCAACTTTTTTACACACAGGGTGATAGGCATATGGAATGAGCTACCAGCAGAAGTAGTTAAGGTGGGTACATTCACAACACTTAAAATGCATTTTGACAAATACAGGATAGGAAAATATTAGAAGGATACGGGGCAGTGGCTGGGAAATGGGGTTAGTGTGAATTGACATTTTGGTCGGAATGGATCAGTTTGAGCCGAAGGGCCTATAGGACTCTATGACGCTAACAACCATTGCTTATCTCCCACTGAATGTTATTTTGTAATTTCCCATTTCACTGGAACAAACGTGACCCTCTCGGCTCCATGCTTCCATCATGTTTGACCAAAATGTACAAACATTCTATATTGTATGCAGACGCCATGTAAAATACAACATATTAATGTCACTACTCCTCCAAAGCTGCTTCAGAGCAAAGACATTGATTAGTCCTCCTGACCACACAACACGAAATCCGAAAAAACTTGATCTCTAGTTTGGTTCAATACATACTTTTCAACCCACCTGATATACATTTAGGGAATTTATTTTTCACAGCATGAGAAGTCACTTAGTTAACGCAGTTGAGATGGAACTTGAGACCATCCAATAAGACTGCAGTATCCATGATATTTGCATGTCTAATTTTCAGAGCATATGACGCTCAGAATTTCTGCGAAGTTTTAGTTTCGATATATAATACACCAATATTTGCTTCTCCTTGTTATTTTTAAGCTCCCTTTAAACTGAATCTGAGGGACATGGTCTGTGGCGTTATTGGTGATAGACTTGGACAAGACATTCCGGAAGGGTCACCTTGACGCTGTGATACAGGATAAGCGTCAATAACCTTCGCCGCTCTGTCAGGTCACCATATTCTATCTGCTCCTTCACACACCCTGAGTCCCTGTTATAGCATGGACCCCCGAACAAGGCTCACACTCTATTTCCAAATAAGGCTCAGGCATTTCGAAACAGACTATTGAATTCAGCAACTTTCTTCCTCACTTTCTCTTTATTGCTGGAACAGCACAGCAGGTCAGGCAGCATCCAGGGAACAGGAGATTCGACTTTACAACTGTCGACTGACTCATTCCGAACACCTCACCATTCCCCCCAGCCCCACATCCACCAGCACGACAGCAGGGTCACACATTTCCACTCTCCCTCCCGCTCTCCCTTTCTCCTGTTCCAGGAGAAACTGTCTGGAATGGGACAGAAAGCGCCAAGCCGGATGGTGCTGTGCCTGATATCTGTTCCCTCACACCCCCTTCTCCCCCACCATGTGGGGGGGGGGGGGGGGGGGGGAACCTGGCATGAGCCGGACAGAAACAAGATGGCTCATGTGGAGCTTCGGAAACATTCACTGCCCATCAACTGAGTAAAGAGTAACATTCAGTTCTCACTTTAAACCCACTGTCAGTTCCAACGTCAGTCCATTCACTCCCAAACAAAAACAGATCCCTCACTGCACAGAGATGCAGACACTGAAATGCACAGACGTATTGGTAAACACCCAAAATACTAACATGCACAACACATATAAGGAGATAGGCATACACACACATTGCAACACACAAAGACATCTCCAGTTGCACACAAATAGACACAAACACAGATAGAAACACAGAGGCTGATACATAGGTACACAGATGTAGACACACAAATACACAGAAAACAACCACATGGACACACACATACGGATACACACACCCACGCACACGCACACACACACACACACATATATATATATACATATATACATACACACAGAGACACAAGCACTAGTGTCATTAAGACACAAATCGGCAGTTTTTGGTTTATAAAGGGATCAAGGATTCTAGGAAGAAGGCAGGAGAATGAGTTTGGGGTACATACAAGAAATTATTGAATGGCATATCAGTCTCGATGGGCCGAATGGCCTCATTCTGCTCCTTTGTTCATGCTCATGTGGTGTTATGCTGTCAAGTATTCACTTTCTGAGGTTGCAGCAGAGGCTGGATTTAATATATATTTGACTGGAAAGAGTCAGTGGGAATGTGGGACAGGTTTGGAGGGAAGAATGGTTTATGGTTATTCATAATTATTATATCCTTAAGTATGAAAAGAGGTGGTGATTTGATGTGAGGTTAGCACAGTTTTAATGTCATGGGTCCGACAATGAAGTAAAGATGACCCTTCCCATTTAGTGCTGGGCAGTCTGTGGTATCCTCATCCTCAGGGAATAGGGAAGACTCTGTTATTGAGGATACTCTAGGCTGAGCTCAACTGATCTTTGCTGGACAGGAGAGTCAATGTTTATCGGGAACAGACAGAAGAGGGATGATCAGAGACAATTGGACCAGCCATGATCATTCTGAATGTGTGTTCCCTCAATCCACCACTCGAAGCTGTTGCAGAGATATACTGCTGCCCCTACCCCATGTGTTGTTCCCTCAATCCACAATCGAGGCTGCTACAGAGATATACTGCTACCCCGAACCCATGTGTTGTTCCTTCAATCCACCCCTCGATGCTGTTACAGGGTAGGGGACCACCCTAATCCGTCAGACAGGATCGTTACAATGAGACAGGAAGAGACCATTCTGCCCCTCTAAGAAATTACACAGGAATATAGAATTAAGTAATTCAGATCGTTAATTACATAACACATCCCAGGACGTGGCCATTCAACCCGCCAGAGCGGCTACACAGGAACAGGAAATATATCGCTAGCAGGAAATAGAGAGTAGAGAGAAATGTTTACTTTTAGGCTGCAAAGCTCTAACTGATGGAGTGCCTCAGAGATTACTGTGGGGTCATCAATGACCAATAATCTGTATCAATGATCTGGAGGAAAGGGAGGGAATGGGGTGGAGCTCAATTAGCTCGTACACCAAGATGGTCATTCATTGCATCGTCAAATTGAGATACTGAG